>NC_051161.1:77624029-77830207 GCF_013339745.2 Dermacentor silvarum
TCACAATACAGCGTCCGGAGCGCGGCGACGATTGCATCGCCGTTGACGTCATACGGAACCTTACGGCGACGACGACGGCGACGACGACGGCGACGCCGACGGCAGCAATCCGCTTTGGAGTGTCCATATAAGTGCTATTGCAATAAAAACTCCCGATACAGCTTTCTGTTGCTCAGTACGTGCTACATAAAAGTGTTTTTCCGAGTGTGAAAGAAGCCCGCGAGCACATGCACGCAGAATTGCCGCGCGACTGGTCGCTCGAGGTAATTTGCGTGTATTCGTGGGCTTCTTTCACATTCGGAAAAACACTTTTATGTAGCACGTACTGAGCAACAGAAAGCTGCCTCGGGAGTTTTTCATGTTGCTCTACAATTTTCTCATTGACTCTTTGATAATTATGACAGTGCTTCTCGCGTTAGATAATTAATTACAATTAGCTAATTAAATCTTAGTAACGAAAAAAATTACTGACGGCTACTCCACTGCACTGGAAACAATACGCACTAGGTTTGCTTCCCGTAGCGCCGTTCTTCTTTCTTTAAATCATGCTGCGTAATAGCTGGGACACCCTGTATAATGTTGCGTTACTATGAGACCCTCCTCAGGAAACTTCACTCCATGCGACTGAATTGATTCATAACGAATCCGTTCAATTTATACTCTCGGAATACAGTCGTACCGCCAATGTAGTAGCCATGAAATTAGGTCTGAACTTACCACCTATCCCAACCTGTCATAAAAGAAACATCTTAGTTTATTTTCGTAGATCATACTACCACCCCCAGATGCGTAACCAATTGTTTATCCCCAGTACATTTGCCTTCTACGGGACATCATTCATAATGTACGCATTCCGTCGTGCAGAACTCATACATTCAGAATTTCCTATATACCACGCACAACGAAAGAGAGGAATTGCCTTCCCCCAAACAGCTGAAAATCAAGACAATGAGTTGTTTGTAAGTAAACTAAAACGTTTGAAGCGCTCAATTGTAATATATCAAATACTGCATCCCACCTTCCTTTCTTCTGCCCTTTTGTTGCATAATGCATTATTACTGTTTTCTTAATTGTCCGCCGTATTTTTTTACAGCTCATATTGTACAAGATGGAGCGACTTTGTTTTGTACGTAATCATTGTATTTGTGACCACTACTCTTTGTAATGTCTTTTGACCCGGAAGGTCTTTTCTTTTCCTTGAGGACGACGACGAAGTGTCTCTTGGCGGAGTGTTGTTTTTATACCTCTGGCTATTTTTGTGAAATCTCCAGTGTATCGATCAGGCGTCCCGCCTTGTTCGGTGGCGATGGACGTGGACCGCCCAGGGCGTCTGCCGGCAGCGTCAGCGACGGCCGCCTCCAGGAAGCGGATCGGGCTCCACACTGACAGCGACAGCGAAGGCACCCATATCTACTCGCTCAGCAGCGAGGACCCTTCCGACGACGAAGGCTTCGAACTTGTGCGAAGCCGCAAGGCGACGAGAAGGAACACGAGGTCCTCTTCGTCCTCCAGTACGCAAACTGTTGAGGCCATGCGGAACTCCGACGCCAACACCATTCTGTTTATGCCTGTGATACCCAACGGTAACATGAAGCGGCTTAACAGGCAATCTGTCTCGATGCTGCTGGAGACCGTGGTGCCAAATGAAATCACGGACATTAGAGTGAACACCCGCAAAAATGTACTGGTGCTTGATGTTCTGCATGCGGGTGCTCTTAGCGCCCTACGCAAGGTAACAGATCTTGATGGCATGCAGGTGCGCTCTCACATACCACTGGGCTCTGATGTCATCACTGGTGTAATATATGATGTAGACTTGGCCATCCTCAACAATGACTTGCCGATTCTGGTCAAAGCAGCGAGTGATCGTGCCGTCATTGTTGATGTCTACCGCCTGGGCAACTCACGTTGCGTGAAGATTGTTTTCAAGGGCAACTGCCTCCCGTCTCACGTTAAGGTAGGCCACTTTCGACATCCTGTCCGGCCTTTTATTCCGAAGCCTCTACAGTGCCGCAAATGCATGAAGATCGGACACGTGAGCAGCGTCTGTGAGAACGAGACAGTGTGCCCCCGCTGCGCTGAACCACACGCCGCGGATAAATGTGCTGCCACTGTCATGAAATGTGCAAACTGCCACGGATCTCATGAGGCCTCATCGAAAGACTGCCCCAAGATTAAGAAGGAAATGGCTATCTTAAAAGAGATGGCAAGAGATCATTCCTCTCATCGAGAAGCCGCCGCTAAAATCAGGAAGCGACGCTCCCGTCGCCGACGTTCTTCAAGGAAAGCTTCTGCGCCGGTGATGCGTATGCCATGCCCACAGTCACCTCCTCCACTGCCACCCAGGCCATTGACATCAGAAAGGCCTACAAAGGACAAGGGCACCGGGAAGAATACGGACACCGAAGCCTGGCCTGCGTTGCCAAAGCGGCAACCACCAGCAGAATCGCTGCACGCCGATGGAAGTCGACCATCCCGGGCATCTCCTGCCGGTGAATTGACTGAACAGGATCGGCAAGTGGTTATAATGGTGCGATCACTAATGAATACGATTCGAATGCTACTGAAAAAGCTGCAGACACCAACAGCTGAAAGCGCATTGCAAATACTGGATGCACTGAATCCAGTACTTGCAAGCCTCCTATAAGCACCATGGCTCACCCAGTACTTTCTTTCGCACTGAAGTTAGAAGTGCGACGATTTTTCAATGGAATGCCAGAGGCTTGAAGTCCCGCATCTCGGATTTGCGCCAATTTGTCTTGAAGAATCGGTTCCCTATACTTGTTATTTGTGAACCGAACGTATCGAAGCCCTACAGACTATCTGGTTACGAAGCGTTTGCTTCTTCCACGTGCGAGGAACGGAGCAGCGTTCTCATTTACATCCGCACGGACTTGAACTATGTTTCGCATGCCGTTCAGCCTCATGACTACAACCAATACGTATGCCTCCGCGTCAAAAAGAACAAAATGGCCTTTACTCTTATTGGTTGTTACATCACCCCATCAAGGCGGTTTGACCCTGAAAGACTGAAATACATATTAAAGGAAACTGACGGCCCCTGGGTCATCACTGGGGACTTCAATGCGCACCACTTGCTTTGGGGAAGCACCAAGATAAACTCCACGGGAAGGAATGTTGCGTCGTTTGCCTCTGATTATGACCTCTGCATCATGAACGATGGTAGCCCGACGTATCTACGGGGTCCTACGTATAGCAGCTGCCTGGACTTGACTTTGGTGTCACGGAACTTCACATCACATGTTAAATGGTTTTGCGACATCGAGACTCATGGGAGTGATCACATTCCCACATACCTAACGATTAATGGACTCACTCGGTCTTTCTCTCGGGGTATCTTGAAGAGCACTGACTGGACTATCTTTACGTCGCTTATGGAAGAAGCATGTGGGGGAGATTTCGCCGACGACATCGCCGACACGATCGCAGAAGCACTTGAGTTTCCAAGTGTTCATCATCATTATCGTCAAGCCGAACAGATTTCGACATTGAACTTGAAAAACTTCGTGCGATTCGACGACGTGCAGAACGACGATACAGACGCACTAAATCAATCTATGATCTGAGAGATGCACGTCGCATTCAGAAGAAAATTAAGCGTCGTGTAGACAAACTAGAGAGAGAACGATGGAAGACATTCTGCGAGTCACTGGACCCTCGCAAGCCGCTTTCACATATCTGGAGGACAGTACGTGGTCTTCGTTCATCCCCACAACAACGACACCCATTTGCAGCTTTGGCCCTCCATCTTGGCCAAACAGAGCTTGGTGTGGCGGAGGCATTCTGTGCGAGATTCACTGGCGAGCCTGTCAACATCAACGTTGATGTAAGTGACCTCCCAGCGGCTAAGGTACCGGAAATGGACCTGTCATTTACCATGGAAGAACTCGAGGCTGCCCTGGCAGTCTCTAAACGATCATCCTCTCCAGGCCCTGACGGCGTCACCTATTCTGCCAAGGGACACCTTGGACAAGAGGCAAGAAGTGCGCTTCTGAACAGCTTTAACAACTCATGGCATAGAGGTACACTTCCCCGACAATGGAAGTTAAGCCGGCTGGTACCATTACTAAAGCCTGGAAAATCTCCGTTGGACTTGGCGGCATATCGCCCTATTGCTCTTGCCAGCTGCATCGGCAAGGTTATGGAAAGGATGGTCCTTGCACGTCTAGAATGGTATCTCGAGCGTTACAATATCTACCCCGCTTCCATGGCAGGCTTTCGTAGGGGTCGTTCTTCAATGGACAGCGTCATTGACCTCACGACATTTGTGCAGCAGGAGAAAAGCCGTAAGCGCATATCGGTTGCGCTCTTTCTCGACGTAAAAGGCGCTTATGACAACGTTGCACATGAAGCCATCGTCACCTCCCTGGAGACTATTGGAATCGACGGCCGCATGCTTCGTTGGTTATCCGACTACATAACTCGCCGGTCGTTTTTTGTGCAAACAGAAGACGGCCCCACAGCTGAACATTACATGTACTGCGGCGTGCCTCAGGGAGGAGTATTGAGTCCGACATTGTTCAATGTGACACTCATTGGACTCGCTGACATTTTACCTAAGACAATCTGCCTCTCGATATACGCAGATGACATCTGCCTTTGGACTTCTGCAGTTACTCGGCCTCAGGTGCGTGCGCGTTTGCAACGGGCAGCAACCTTGACATCAGCATATCTTCAAGCACAAGGCTTGACTGTATCAACCGAGAAATGTGCATTGGTGGCATTCACTCGAAAACTTATGACGCCATACCCAGTTTCTATTAATGGACACACTATTGCCTACGGAAAGACCCATCAATTTTTAGGCGTAATAATCGACCGCAATCTTTCCTGGAGCCCTCATTGCACGTACCTGAAGAAAAAATTGTCGTCGATTGCCCAGGTACTGAGATTCATGTGCGGGAAAACATGGGGCACATCTGTACGCTCCATGCTTCAGTTGTACAGAGCTCTATTTCTAGGATACCTACGCTACAGCCTTCCAGTGTTGTCCAATACGTGCAAGTCAAATGTTCGCTCGTTGGAGAGCTTACAGGGCCAAGCATTGCGCACTTGCCTAGGACTTCCTCGCGGTGCGTCAACACCTGCAACAATCGTCCTCGCCAAAGATCATCCGATCCAAACATACGTTGCAGTGGATTGTCTCAGGGCGCATATCCGTCATCTTTCCCGCGTCCCCGATCATCACTTGGCGTTTTTGCCTTCGCAGAGACCTCGTTCCACGTTTTGTGAAGTTGTTGTCACCAATCAAGATTGCCTTCCATCAGGATATACCCCAGCAGCAAGGCCTTCATTCCCCTTGTGGTGCCTGCAACAGCCTCAGGTGCACCTAAGTATTCCGGGCGTAAAGAAGAAGGCCAATCACCCAAGAATAGCTCTGCAACAGATGACGCTGCTATTAATAAATGAGACCTACTGGGACCGAATACACATCTATACCGATGGTTCCGTCTCATCTACCAGTTCTTCAGGTGCCGTTGTCATTCCGGCTACGAAAACCACACTAAAGTTCAAACTTTCACACGTCACAACATCAACGGCGGCAGAGCTTGCTGCCCTGCGTGCTGCTGTACAATACCTCCTGCAAGAGACACCTCAAAAATGGGTCATATTTTGTGATTCTAAGGCAGCACTTCAGAGTCTGCATTTTGCCATTTATCACAGGACTCATGAGCAGCTGGTATATGAGATAAGAGAAGACCACCATCAAGCTATCGCTAGAGGGCATGAAATTATATTTCAGTGGCTACCGGGACATACCAGCATTGCTGGTAATGACCTCGCCGACGAAGCCGCCCTGTCTGCTCATCTGGAAGGCCGACCAGTCCCAATCCCCTTATCCAGGACCGACGCTGCAGGAAAACTTCTTTTCGTGGCTAAAGCTATGACACACAAATATTGGTCTTCTCTTAACCCGAAGTGCCATCTCCATAAAATTGACCCATCCTTGAAGCTTCAAATGCCATCAAACATTTCCCGCTCTGAGGCGACAGTATTGTGCCGCCTCTGGCTCGGGGTGGCATTTACAAAGGCCTACTCGTTCCGCATTAGGAATGGGGGATACGCCCATGTGCGACTCTTGTGGAACCAGTGAAACGATTGAACACGTCTTATGTCTCTGTCCCCAGTTCGACGTCGAGCGTGAAGCTCTCCGGACAGCATTGAACCGGCTGGATTCTCGACCATTTTCGGAAATGAAGATCCTTGGACCATGGCCGTATGCGTCGATGGCACAGAAAGCCACGAAAGCCTTGTTCCACTACCTCAAGTCGACAGGTCTTGGCGACCGTCTGTAGACTTCGTGCGAAGTGTCAAATGTGCGCGAAACTGTGCTCTCTCCTATTTACTTTCTCTCTCTTTTCATCCCTATATCCCTTTCCCCAGTGCAGGGTAGCAAACCGGACGTGCGTCTTGTTAACCTCCCTGCCTTTCCTCGCTTCTATTTCTCTCTCTCTCTCTCTATTTTAGTGAACTACTGTTAAGTGTATTCTTGTATATTTGATTCACACCCTGTTTCATGTTTATATCCACTGTTAATTGCTCGTCATATTTATTTGTCTTCACCATTGTGTTATATTAAGTTCAGGTGTGTTAGTCTGTCTTGTGTCCTTTTTATTATTTTATTTTACTAATTTGTGTATATTTATCAGCCGATAAATATCTTGTTTTTGTGTTTACTCCAGACTCAGACTCTTTGCACTGTGTATAATCGAGTACGGAACGACCAAGCGGCTTGAATACCCCGTCGATCGACTCCGCGCCGACGACGAACGTGTGACAGCCGTGACAATACAAAAGCGCCCACATGATTCACCACTGCCCCGACAGAATCAAAAGCTGCAACAAATGTACGTTCGAAGACAATGGGGGCAGTGTTAAACTTTATGTGTTCTGAATGTTTGGAGGGTGCAGGTTAATCAGGAGCACTTCATAGAGTTACTGAATACTTGCTTTCTCTCTGATTTTGCGCATAATAAAAGGTGCATATGCTATGTTCATTCGGTGTCCTGGGAGAACTAAACGTGGCAACGAAAACCACTTTGCATGGTGTTGGGGCGCATGTTGTGGATGATGTGGGATCGAAGTTCAAACTGTGTTGGTTGGTTACAATATTTGCAGAATACTGCTGATGCAAGCGTCTCAGAGCGTTAGGAGCGTACTTTATGAACAACGCTCGAAGTTTGCCCAATTGAAGTAAACGTGCCACAGAATAGACATTTGTAGAACAAGACGGCCATATTATGTGTGAGGAGGGGGCACAGTTTTAAGAGCATCACTTTGTTCGCAACTTTTACAATTTTTTCTCCTTGTTCTCTCTGTATTTACAAATAATTCTTTATGCAAGAGCAGGAAAGCGTTATACGGCACTTTTCCGCAGCTCTTGCCAGTGTCCTCAGAGAGCTCTATGTAACACTGAGTTCGCATTCAGTGGAAAGGGAGGTCATGACATGGGTGATCTGTGAACAAATTTTATAGTTTTCAGCTTAACTATATTTGTTGCAAATAATTACTCAGTACTCGTTTTGTGCCCGTATTTATCCGTAATACGAGGCACATAGTAGGTTTCCCTGGATCTCTTAAAGAACTAAAAGAGGCATGTCGCTGATATTTGGCGAAGAAGGCTATAGGTGGTATCTAGGTAGAGTTGGAAGTTGGTGGGTTAATTTCGGGCTTTGTAATAAATTGCATTTTTAGGAGCTCCGAACGAATAGAATTCGGGTTTAAGAAAAGCCTAAAATTTAGCCAGCGGTCTTCGGGGAACTATATATGACTGTCACCGAGTGCAAATTTGGTCAAATGGCGGGGAACATTAATGCTGATGTGCTTCCGAAAGTAAATGAGCGAGCATAAATTACGGCTTTTGAGACAGAGTTCTTAGTCAAGTTCTCTAAAGCAATGTTTACCCGTGTCCTGAGGGAACTGCACGTTACAGCGAGTTCACATAGGGTTAAAATGTCATGAATAGTGTGTGGAGATAGTTTACCTTTCTGGCTTAATTACGAGCTTTGAAATGTTTACATATTGCACACATTTTCGGAATGTTTTCAAGCTTAATACGAACCAATTAAAGTTCTTACCTGCTGTCCTCGAATATCTGGAGCACCATCGACTTTTTCGTAGATATTTAGTGTAAATGAGAGGAACACTATGCCTTATACGCGCGCAAAGACTAATGTATACATTTCTGTTAATATACGGGGCTATACAAACTGTTATACGGATGCTTCCTCGGGGTCCTGAGAGAACGAAGCGTGGAGTGGGACACCCAATTTAAATTTGCGCTTAATGGGGTTCATTTCATAAGTGATTTGCAGGCAAAATTTGAGAGTGTGTGTGTCCAAGTGACAATGTAGCTGGATATTGGTCTGTAATTCTGCAAGGTCACACGAGTCTGTCTTTATTCAAGAATGGCGTGGGCCAGCGGGGCCTTGGAATAGGGGCCCGACCACGCGAATTGCCCCGTTTTAGGGGCAATGAAGTCTTTTGTGCAAATGAAGTTTTGTTCTTCTTCTTCGAGAATCATTGTGTGATTGTGAATTACTACTCCGAAACCACAATCACAATGGTGCTGAATGATAAGCGCGAAAACGCCTTCCCCTCCCTTTTCCCTCAAACACCCCCCCCCCCCCACACACACACACGCACGCACGCACGCACGACAATCCTGAAGACGCAATGAACAATGAGCACGATATATCTCACTGTTCTGATTTCATCATCCAATAAAGCATCTAAGCACCATTTGCTTCTGTTGGCAGAGAGCTCGCTTACGCTTTATTTTTATCGCGGAAAGCTGATTCAAACACACGCTACTAAAGCGCTCAGCATTTCTACTCTAAAACGTTTGTCCGTGTTTCTTGAATCCGCACTCACTGCTAATGATTAGCGTTCGCACCTGTATACCTCACGGATCCAAAAAGCACATCAGAACACAATAGAATGAAAGCGTGTTGCTACGCAAATGCGTTTAGCGCGATACAGATAAATACAGAGGAAACAGCAAGCGCGATCACTTACTTCGAACTTTTGGTTTATGTTACCCGTTCTGGTTAGTTTCTCTTTTTTTGTGCATTTTGTTTAGGTCCCTAAATTATTTCGTTCATGGCAATATTTGCGACAGTTAGTACGCAGTTTTAAGTTAGCGCTAGAAGAGTTATCGTTTCGTGACATCCTAGACTTTCCAGAATTAAAAGTAAGACATATGGATTAGCAAGTAGCCCGAATGCGAGCGTTTTTGAGTCAGGAGTACATTTTAGTGCAAATCACACTGATCAGTAAAAGCACTGAAGCACTTAAGTAACGTTTTCCTTTATTGACACTCTTGTCAAACATAAAAGACTGTTTTAGCTCGAGGAGGCACACAAAGTAATGGTCTCCATAGCAATCTCAGCATTGTATCTGCACTAGATGCCCTGCAAAACCTCGATACAATATTAATCAGTCCGGTGCTTTATTATAAACCGTGCGGTCACCATGATCATGTGTTTCCTCACCTTCTACTTGTGCGCATATCTTTTCGGAAACTGCCTTTGCCGCTTAGATCCACTGATGCACGAGACAATGAACCTACTTAACGAGACGAGGCCCCTATTCGTAGCATTATACATAAAATCCAGCGAATTGCGTGAAATCGCACCTCACCTCTCCCATCTGCCGGTGCCAATAGGATTGTGGACGACACTGCGAAAGCCCTTATATTTGAAGGCTGCAATCCAGAACTGGATAACAGAAAGAAAACTAGTGGTTCTTTTACCGTCCTCACATACCAAACCAGAGCCGATGCTGTCATTCTTGAATGAAAATTGGGCTCACCGTCGCAACGCCCTCTGGATGATTTCAACGAAAGAACACCATCATATGCTGCGCAGAGTTCCTCGTAAAGCTTTGTGCAACGTTGCCACGGTCACGTCGACCGACATCAGCGCTCCTCTTGACCGATACTACTCGTGCAAAGCTCGAAGAATAACGACGCCGAGAGGCCTTGTCGAACATGAGTTCAGTTCCTACCACGGTCTGTATCCCAAAGACAGACGCATAGTTTTCCGACAGTCATTCGCACGCGATGAGTTCGTGTTTCCGCTGCTCTACCCGGAGATTGCGGGTCTGATCGAGGCCTACCAACTGCTGAACAACACTCTCGTGGAGTTCAAGACGAAGCGGGTGGACACGGCACAAATGCTTATGGACAGGCAGTATGATCTCATTTTGCTTCCGCCAAACCGTGATTTTACTATTGCTAATAAGTTCTATTATATAAACGCGCAGTTCTCGCCGTGTCACATTTGTTTCATTAGCCGACAAGAAGGACTCGCGCCTCCGTCCTTCCTGGACTCCTGGCTGTCGCTCTGGGTTCTCATCTTAGGACTTGCCCTCCTCGGAGCATCGGTACTTGCTATGGAAGCCGTGCATCGGCGTCTGTGTCGGTGCTCAGTGCGATGCATGGCGCCCTCTGGTCTCGCCATGTAGCTATTGTCCACACTCCTAGGCCGGTCGTCAGGTGAGATGCACTTACATGCTTTCTCGGTGCGCCTGGCCGCTTTCGTTTGGATGAGCGGAGCTCTGTTCTTGGCCGTCTTCCTGCAGACCAGCATCACGGCGTCCAAGAATGTGCCAGCCCATATGCCGAACGTGGATACCGAGGCGAAGCTGTTGAGTTCCCTGCGAAGCGACAAGTTGCGACCGTGCTCCCAGGACTACACGAGGCGATACATGAGGAACACCAAAACGGAAACGTTCCAATTGCTTCATGCGAAGTCTCTGCAGTGTGGGCCGCCTTGTTTCCAAAATCATGGGGAGCACAAATGTTACAAGAAAGCGGCAGAAGGAACGAAGGTGTACATAACGACGTGCTGCGAACACGACATACTGGTCGCTTCAACGTACGGACTTATGCAAGGGAAAGGATCACTCGGCCTCGTACTGCAATTGTGCGTCACTAGCTTCAACTGGCCTCTCAGGTGAGTGGCAACCTTACAAGCAGTCATGGACAGTAGAATCGACAGCACTCCCATATCAACGATCAGGTGCAGTATTCGCACGATGTGAGGCGGATGTCTGCATGTAGATTAATGTACGAGATCTCAAAAAGAAAAGGCGGAAAGAGAACATTCGAGGGGGCAATGTTTGGTACAGTATATTAAAAAAATGCTGCTTGAAAGAATGGAAATATGGCTGTTAGTCATTGCCGTTGTCTGTCCCGTCCTCACGTCCTGTTGTATCTGCCCAAGTTATCAAGAGACCAGCCAAAATGCGCGCGCACACACACACACACACACACACACACACACACACACACACACACACACACACACACACACCCACACACACACACACACACACACACACACACACACACACACACACACACACACACACACACACACACACACACACACACACACACACACACACACACACACACACACACACACACACACACACACACACACACACACACACACACACACACACACACACACACACACACACACACACACACACACACACACACGCACGCACGCACGCACGCACGCACGCACGCACGCACGCACGCACACACACACACACACACACACACACACACACACACACACACACACACACACACAGGCGCATGCGTGCTCCGAAACACGCACTGCTACACGTACGCATGCAGATATAGAGAGATACCAAGAGACAATTCAATCGCAGTATGTCCTGTGTGATTCTTTGCCATTGCTTTCATAAAGCGAAGTTTTTGCCTCTTCCCACCACTCCCGTTTTCGGTTGCTGAATGCTGATTGCTTGTGGGTGGCTGCCTTGCTGGTACCGGTCATATTGTCTGGTACCGGACATATTGCAAACAGGCAGTGCGTATTGTGTAAACAGAGGCTGTTCATAATGCTAATGATAGTGTAACGATGTTGAGGTACACAGGTTAACAAAACAACGATATTTATTCAGGGCGAACCTGTGCCCACAACTAAAGGTCACTGCGGTCGTGAAGAATGCCCGGCAGTCGCGTTCTAAAGCTGGCGTCCCACCGTCTTCTCTTTCTTCTCGAGTGCTCCTCGTGCCCGTGGCGCATGCGAGCCCGGTCCAACCATGTGTTCGTGCCACGAAGAACGCTGCCTGTTGTTGCTGAACAACACCACGGTACGGCGTTCACAGTGTCCAATACGAAGGGCGCGCAACTTGAATGTGGCCAAGTTGTCGCGGCAATATATTGTACAGAAGCGCGTACGAGAGCTACAATACAAACCCACCATCGTCGCAATGCCATTGTCGTCAGTCTTCATCATTTCATCCCCTTCATAACATCATCATTATTCATTCGTAGTCATGGACATGCGATCTTACTTGCAAATGATCGCTAAATGAGAAGAGCGTCCTCGGCAAACGCAAAATAATAAAAAAATGACAGTCCTTCCACTGGGGTGGAGATGGAAGAGCAGCGAAGCTGTACTATCATGGGAATTATGTATTTCCAATTATGATTATTAAGGTGTGATGGTGTAATTGGTTATTTGAACTATTAAAAAATGACAAATACATGTGATCCGGTGGTTTTCATTTATTTAGTGACCACAGGGACCATGGCCTTATGGTCGTGACGGTACACCGCCATAGGGTACACGGCAAAGGCTGGCACGTTTTTCATAAACACGCCACCAACGCCGCGCGCGTTTGGTGCGAACGCGGGCGAAACGCCGCCGCCGTCGACAACCGTTGTGCGCGTTGTTTGTGTGACCGCACACAACCGCTGTCAAAACGCTGACTACGTGACGGAACGGCGAAACGACGATGCCGACACTGTTAGGGGAGAGGTGGGCGAGAGCCCCGAGAGAGTCTGCGGCACAGGCGGCAGAGGCCGGTAGGGCTGCGCGCATGTGCCACAGTGGGAGAGCGGGCACGCACACGCACAGTCTAGGGTGCTTCGATGCCCTCCTCGCCCACCGCTCCCCTTCCACTGGGAAGTCGCGTTTGTTCTCCGCCGTGCGTTCGCTCCCCGTGAAAGCGCGCGTCCCTCGCCCTCACGCCCTTTCACTCGCGCATACAGCATACGGCTAATGAGAGTTTTAAATGCGAAGCATTCCTTGCCGGCGGCTCTGTCTGTTGTCCCGCGTCCCCCCTCTCTCTCCTCTTCTACGCTCCCCCCTTTCTATCCTCTAGAATCCTGTACGGAGCGGCGCCTGCGTACCCACACCCCCAGAGCGCATGCGCGTCCCCTCCCAATTCTCTCTCCTCTCCTACGCGCCCCCCTTTCTCTCCTCTAGGAATCCGGAGCGGCGCGCTCGACAGGTGGTGCGACAGCTGCATACTCCGCTGGGGGCGCCACGGTAGTTCCGCGGTATGAAAATGACGGAGCGCGCGCGCCTCATTCTCTCTCTCCTGTGCAACGCCGCGATGAGCGCTCGGGCTGCTGCCGCGAAACCATCTCCCGCTCAAGCTAACCATCTCCCCCCTGCTTCGCATCCACACATGGTTCCCTTTAGCGGGAGATGGAGTAATTATTTTTCTATTGCCGGACGCGACCATCGAAGAGTGAGCCCTTATCAGCTTCGCTGTAAAAGCTTTACTTATACCCATTTTTCACAGCCATTGGGATCAGCGCATTTTACAGCGTAAGCTGTTATAGGCTCAGTCAAATAGCCGCTTCGGTTTGCGATGGTGTCCGCCGCCGCCGCTGGTGAGCATTACAAGCCGCAGCTCGCCGTCGACGCCGGGCGGTCAGTTGAGATCGTTCTTGTCAAAACGAGGCGAAGAGACTTTGCCGCTAAGACCCTGTTGTGTGTGGTGCCGAAATTGGAGCTACTATTGAGCCGCTCCCCCAGCTTACGCTGTGACTGTGCTGCGTGTGCCGCGCAGGCCTGTGACTTTTTTTCTTGTTCTCTTTTACTTACCTCCGTCCTCTTGCACTTACCAAAATAGTTGCACTTCTGGTACGCCGCATATCCGCGAAACAAGAACCCGCTGTACCACTGCATTACCACCGTTTATGGTAATTCGGGCCGAATCAAGATTCAAGGGGGAGAGAAAACACGAAGTGAAAGGCAGAGAGGTTAACCAGATCAAGTCTCCAGTTGGCTACTCTACACAGGGGGATGGGGTACGGGCACAAAATATAAGAAAACAAGAGACGATTAAAAAAAGTAACGCGTCAGTTCGCACATTCTATAGTTTTTGAATGAGTCCCGTTTCTGTCAAAAAGCACACTAGCGCTTTAAAAGCAGTTCGTGCCGATGTAGGCTGAGACAAGGGTCCAAGAATTTTGACTTCCTTAAGGGGACGGCTGTCAATCTCACCGAGCGTGGTGCTGAGGACATTTATTTTTGCATTGAAATGACAACAACCACACAGAAGTTGCGTTATCGTCTTTTTGCACTCACAAACTTCAAAATCTGGACATATTGCCATTCCGACGGAGACTCAAGTGAAAACATATACCAGGTGCTTATTTTTATGTGTCCCACTTTTAACGCGAAGCTCTCTTCGCGAGCCCCCCTGTGCCTCTCTCGCTGACTGTGGCTGCAGCCTGTTGTTGCTGCTGCTTGTGCGTTCTTGCCACATAGCTGACACTCGATGATGATGATGATTAATTGGCATCCCCTTTGAATCGGGGCGGTGACGAATAGTCACCTAGCCTGCATGAGGTAATCAGGTATGCAGTACATGCTTGTCATTCTAGAATTTTTGCATACATATTCTTAATTTTTTTCTTTTCCTCAGAACTTCGCTGTCTACCTTGTACCGTTACCTATTCCAGTAACAGATCCGGTTTTATCAATCGCTTCCCTGCTTTTTTTTTACACCGATACTCTAAACGTGTCTTGCTTATGGCGACCGCTGACCAGTTGAGGCTTCGATCGAAGTTAAATCCAAGTGCTTCTGCAAGGTGTACGGGTCTATCTGGGTGAATCTCTCCATTAGGATGTGCTGAGTAGTCTACGGCTTTTCGCTGCAGCATACTCACGACTCATGTTTTTGCGAATATTTGCTCCGGTATGTTTTTGTCCTTAGGCAACCAGCTCGAGCCTCAAATAGCAAGGCACTGCCCTTTGTGTAATCCTACAGATTTTCGCTTCTAATTTGTTTCTTCTCATTCGTGTAAATCTCCGTGGTCGCTTTTGTTTCCATGCGTTGCATCCAATTCACTGTATCTGTTTCTCTCAATTTCTTTCTGATGACTTCTAGTTGTCTATTTACACTTTCAATTACCCTGTACTTGGCTGCCAACCTTCTCGACCTATTTGTCCATTCTGTGTGTGCGCTTTTCAGGTACAGATACATGTGCACTTTAGCCGCCCATTAATTTTGATCCATGTTCCTCAGTGTTTCCTCAAAACTAATTTTGCTCTGCGCTTCTGTCAAGCGACGTCCAATCCATGTCATCCTGCAATGCCTCATTCGTGGTTTTGCCGTGGGCTTCCAAAGCCAACCAGCCTACCGATATTTGGTTAATTTCCAGCCCAGACAAGATTTCTGATTTCAAAGCACAAAATAACATTCGCGAAAGTTAGCGCTAGAAGCCATTACTCCTTTCCACATTCCACGTACCACCTCATACTTATTGTGGCACCAAAGTGCTCTACGTTCCAATACCGCTGCATTCCGTTTCGCCTTTATTTTCATATCAACTTGGTGGTTGCTTGACTAAGTATTTTGTTTGTTTATGTATACGCCGAGGCATTTATACCGCTTGAGAATGGGTATGACTTGCTGTTGAATTGGCATCAATTAATTAGTCGTGTCTTCAATAAAGATCATAATTCCCGATTTGTCTGTGCTAATAAACCTAAGACCTAGAGTTGTCGCTGCATTGCCACACGTATTCGCAAGCGGCTGTAAATCTCTTCAGTTCATCGTGAGATAAGGTAAGGTGTGCAGACACCGACACAAGAGAAGAGTGGTCTGGTTCTCTTCTCTTGTGTCGGTTTCTGCACGTCTTACTTGCCTTGTGTCCGTGTCTGGACGCTTTATCTTCTTTCACGATAAATCCCTACCAACTAGCTGAACTTTCTGTCGTTCTAAGCTATCTTCCATTGCCCGCTAGTATGTCTTGCGCATACATATGGGTATACATATAGCCAACTTGTGCTTGTAGAATGATGTGGAAAGGAGTTACAGACGTGAAATGCAACACATTGCCGTCGAGTAGGGTAGGAGACTGTTAGCGGCCGGCTATCCTAAGACTATGATCACTGCAGTAGCTGGATCTGTGCACAAGCCTTGGAAAATGAAACCCCAAGGGATCGCGAATTGCGGGGCAAAAGATAGAAGAACCTGCTAATATACGCCTTATGTACATGGTATCTCGCGCAAGCTGAAAAAGGTTGCTGAAAAAAAAAACAACAGCAACGTCAGGTTGGTTTGTTCTGCGCCTTGCGAGCTTGCCCAACTTTGCAAGAGGGTCTCGCAGCATTGTTCGCGAAGGAGTGCGCGCAGTACCAAGCATGCCAGGAAGTTTTGCACGTGCGACACGTGTTGTGTATAGTATGCCGTTGACAGGCGGAAAAGTATATGTAAGGGTGTAATTTACGGATGTGTAAACATGCTAATATTGTACCTACAGGCATGGCCGGTAGTCTTGCACTGCATTGCAAGCAATGTGGTTGCACGCTCATCTTCAGCAGCGTGTGAGTCGTGGGGAAGCCCAAGACGCAGCAGGAAAGGAGTTGGTTGGAGACTATCACTTTTAACTTGGCCCCGGAAAGTGCGTTAGTGCGTAATGGGTGTTCTTAACCAAGAAAGAGCTTCAATATCTTGAACAGTGTTGCCGTGTATAGATTAAGTGATTGCTGTGAATATGATATTTTGCGTCTTGTGCATGTTTATTGCGGAAACGGGAGAAGTTGTTTTCAAGAATAAAGCTCAGTTGTTAGTCCGGCCACGTTCTGGTCTCTTTGTCTATGTCTGCTGGCGTTATGCAAGTATAACCATGCACCAACTAGCCCAACATGCCACTCTCATGACCACATACATCAGTCCAGGCAGCTTCTTTAGCACTATTTGTACATTACGCATGTAAGATAAATCAAGCTAAAATTAACTGTTTTCCATTCGTCTCTTTATGCTGTTAACTCGTGTATGGGATGGTGGCGCCCTCTAGGTGCTCACATGAATTGGCCCGTGGCATTGGAAGTTAGAGGGAGTAGACGGCCTCCGCATGTAGGTCGTTCGCCACAAGTGGCGAGGACAAGCGGATCGCGACGCGTAGGGACGCGATGAGACGGGTATAGAGATGGCCCCGGAGGAGATGGGCTCACGTTGCACATCCGTTGTGTCGCGAGGCAGCCGCGTGGACGGTCGCATTTGCGCCCCGAAGGGGTTTCAATACTCCGTATGCATTTACGGAATGCTTCAAAGTATATCGGTTCCAACTGGGCACACGTTGGAGCCGCTGCAATCTTTATTACGATAGCAATTATATGTACACTCCAGACTCATTTCTGCAGTCGCCGTCGGCGTCGCAGTCACAGTCACCGTGATATTCCGTATAAATTCGAAGGGCGATAACATCGTTGCGTGCGCCGCATGCTGTACGTGCGAGGCAAAGCGTGCGGGGGTGAGCCGACGATGGCGGCGCAATCTCGCGCGCGCAAGGGAGGAAAGGTGGGAGGAAGCGCGACGGCTTCCGTCGCGCGCAAGGCACAGTGGGAGAGGAGGGAGGGGGGGGGGCTTTATTCCGAGGCTGCTGCGTAAGGAGCCGGCTGTCCATCTTTAAAGCCATCTGCGACGGGGACAGAGTCCACCGTGCGCTGTGTTAACGCGGCTTAGTTCGCTTCGATGCGAGAGCATGTACGAGAGTCAATTCGCTCGCTGCTGCCGCCGCGCTTCCTCACTCCAGCGTTTTGACAGCGAGTTTCCGCGGTCATCGAGTGAGATGTGCTCATATTTGCTTGTGCGCGCGTGACACTATGCTTGTTAACGTATAGTAAGTAAGCCTATGTTTACAAGTTTATACGGCCGATATAACAACTATTCTTACTTCGTATAGCTGTCTACTCATTCGCTATCGCAATCAATGCTTTGCCTTTCGGACGAAACTACGAATTCTTTACAACAAAGCTGTAAATGGCTAGGGTTCTATGATTTTTCGTGTCCGTCAACAGATCTGTGTGTGAAAAAAACTCAGCTCCCAAATGTGATGCAAAATCGCTTCATTCTATGCAAAAGCTTATACGTCTCATCCCCTGGATAAGCATTTTCACTAGATTAGTCATCAATAAGCACCATTTTCAAAATCATTATTATACTCTCAGGTAGATAATTAGGGATTCTCAAAGATTTGCAGCTTTGTGACCCGCGTCGGCCATGTGTTAACTTGCACAGCCCTCTCTTTGTCGTAGTTCGAAGCGCTTGCGTGCCTAGTTTCCTTCCGCTCTCCCGGCGTGGCGATCCCGTCGCGCATGTCTAGTTTCCTCCGGCTGCCCGAGGTGGCGGAGACACACGCACACACAATAAAAGTGTGTGTGCTTGTGTCTTTCTTCGGGATGGCCACCGTCACCGCTCAAGAGAAATAAAATTTGCTCACTCGTTTGATCTAAATTCTGTGTTCCTCTATATCGTGTGGTAAACTGCTTCGCTGGTAATCCATCTTCACAATAGTGGGATGGCGCGTGATATTTACCGAAGCATTCTTGACTAGGCTTCCGTGTTTCTATAGATAAGACACGTGGCTAGGTGAATATTAGCAACAATAAAGTTGTTGCTAATGTCCTGGAACCTGCAAAATCTGAAGGGTCTAGACGCGACAGTTTACTTTCGTGCTCATTTTCATTCAGCCAGTGTTCACAATCAGTGGATGATTGTGATCAACGTACCTCTGTGCAGGTTCGCTCACAAGCGACTTCTCCAGAGGGTGCTGGAGACCAAGCTCGGCTACCGGAACCACTCCTACTTTCGTTGGCTTCCGAAACCCCCGCTGATGACATCCGTGGAGAGACCTTTCTTCAGTTACTTGAAGCTGTACTTGGCTGGCTGCGCCATTGCAATTCTAGTTTTCATAACAGAACTGATGTGCAGGTTCGCATGTGTTCACTGTCCCGTAGTGAAAGTTTCCGGGCCACCCGCGAAACTTCGTCGTCTTGTGCGAAGACGAAGGATTGCGCTGCGAACTAATGTACTAGTATTGCATACTGTTTGCATTTGTTGATTTACTGCTGTAGTTATCTTACGTCAGCTTTTGCGAAGTCATCATTTCCGGCTACAAGCTACTGTCTTCGGCACAGAAGTGTTGCTGCGCGAATTAACACGAATCACAGACACGTGCACAGATAGCGTGATGCCATGGTCTTTTCTCTACTTATTTGTATTTTGGTGTGGCTTTTCGCAGAAATAAGTGCTCCACGTGACATAACGTACTGCTTAATTTCAGTAAGAATTCACTTGAACTTGCATCATTCTTTTAATCGTACAACAGTGTAACAATATGGAGAGTCCGGCGATATAGTTACTAGTCATTGCCGGCATTTCCAATAGCACAATAGTTTACTAGCTCCTTTAACCGATAAATCAATCATTCAATCAGTCTTGGTTACATATACTCTTGCAGTTGTGATCAGGCATTACTCGCGATAATGAGTGCGTTGATGATTTCGGCAAGAACCACGTGAAGCCGTAAGTATAATCTATATGCGGCCTATGGGATCCTGACGACATTTGGTAGACCTACGTAGGGGCAAACGAAGTACTGCGTAAATAGCCGCATACGGTAACATGACTTGAACATCAAGAATACTAACACAGCTATTATAGCACAGCTAGTTTGGCAAGTCACTTACACGGTGTGCGAATGCGGGCCATGCTTCAAGGAGCTTTGTCCGAGATAAAATAAAAATAAACGAACCCGTAATTTGATGTAAGCTTTGTAACAAAAAAGACTCGCTGTCTGTGATTGCAGTTTGGTTCCACCGTTGATGTGTATTGTTTCTCAATGAATTATTCACAGAATGTACTGTGAAGGATAACACACCGTAGTGGAAACCTGCTTGCCTACTTTAGGTGGCAGCGACTTTGTGAGTATTTGTCGTGGGCTGCTGACCTACACTGTTTCTTCTACTTTGTACACCGATCGTTAGGTGAACAAATAAAATTAAAAGACCCTCACATTTATATTGTTGCTTAGTTCGAAGCTGACGACGTGGCACACTATAGACGGGCTCGGTCGTTGTTGAAACTACATGTTTAATACTTCTTTTAGATATCTCATAGATATTCATTCAAAGCTCGTTCCTTGAGAAGTGCTCCCCCATCCGTGCTTCGGAGTTCTTTGGGAAAGGAATATGAACCGCACTGACCCTCACATTCGTTGCGATTTCTATATGCAATGAAGACGGTTGTTGGGGAGATTTTGAGCGTTAATAGAAGAAAACGTCTCCTTTTCTATGCTGGTTGAGGGTAAGGTGCACTTTAAGCCAAACGACGCAATGCGTATAATCAAATAATGAATTCAGAAGGGCGCCTTCTCATTGTGAAAATCACCGCTCAAAAAAAAAAAAAAATGAAAACCTACTGCGTGTCCTCCATGGGTATATTATCCATCGCTCAATGTCGGAAGAACTTGGAAACTATGCCCGAGCCAATTACGAACCATTGAACCAATGAATTATTTCGAGTGGCTACGCAGTTTGGCGCCATTATATTTTGTCTAGTTTAATTCCAATATTGGTAAGCAGCTAGATGCAGCAGCATTTCCTTCCAGCATTTTCATTCGCAGTGTCATTATTTTTTTCCAGTCCTTTAATTGGCTGTGTCATTATTTGTAACCTACCTTTTCGTTGGTGGTGCCACTGAGCGAAATAGAGCGCCTGTATGCGGGCTTGAAAATGCACGTTGCCGAGAATTCGGCGTTAGGCACACGTCGTCTGGTAGAGCCAGCAATGTAAATTGAATGGCAACGACGGGCTATCGTCCGAGCCACCACCCCATTAACAATGTTAACACGACGCTTCATGGTACCTAAGACAGTTCACTTAGATTGTGGCGACGATAGATTTCAGTGACTCTGCGTCTTCTAAAAAAATTTAAAAAAATCGCTGATGATTGCGATACTCCCTAATGCGAAATTTCAGTGCAGCTCTATACGTGTTTTCATTTTGCTATATATTCGCTGGCGCGGACAATCTGTCTCGTGCCGCGCGTTGCAAACGGAGCGAAGTGTGGCGCGACTGCCTCGGTAATCTGGAGATGGCAACGCGTGGGCGACGCGTGGCCGCGATTCCCAGTAGCCGCCGCACATAGACCTCTCTGCTCATGAAGCACTTTGCTTCTAAATATGGTATCGGTGGACGCGCGCTCCGCGTGCCTTATCGACGACTTCATCGGTAAACAGACGACGCGTGCTACTATGGCGCCATGTCGTAGCGTTCACCGCCGCAGAACACGTCTTGCGTGGCACTACGCTTTTCTTTTCACGCTTTCGCCTTAACCCTCTCCTCCGCTTTCCTCCTCGCGCTGCCTTCGCTATCGCCGTCTTACATCCCCGCGTTTGCTCTTTCATCGTTCACTGTGCTCGTTCGCTCGGTATACGCCAAGGGACGCCGAGCTACGCCGACGCCGACGCTCAACGCCGGAACGGGCGCCTCAGAGCTGAGCTCTAAAAAAATAATTAGGAAGTTTCACTCCGCGAACAGGCTCTAGGTTGTACGGTAATTCAAAGTGGTCGTGTACTAACCTCTGATCGGTATTACGCTCGGTAATCCTTCAATGCTGTGAAGTGCCGAACAGCCGCGCAGTCCAAAATTCCAGAAATGCAGCCTGAGCATGCATTATAATAGGGAACACGCAATGCTTTCATCACTAATTCTTAGGGCAAGTAACTGTGCATTCTATACATGGTCATGAGTTTTATGTTTTACGGAATTTTCAAGAATGAAATGCTGCAAATAACATAATTCTAGTCCTTGAAGTTGGTTGTTCAGACAGGCAGACATTACATACACGAGAAATAGGAACGCATATCCAACTAATAAAGTAACATTAAGTAAGTGGAACTTCTCAATTATAACCTTACGGCACATATTGCGATTAGCGAATTTTAGCCGGTGAGTTCTCAGGGTGTATCGACATTGAACGATTTGCAACAATGACACAAGTTTCGAGATAAGCACCATTAAGTTCGCCGTAAATGTCCACTGTTGCGCTACTTACTTTTCAGAAAAATGCTCATTTATCGATTGAAGCACAAAAGTAACTGGGTCGCCCGTGTATTTTGTCCCACGTTCTGGGACATAATATCAAGAAAGTGGTGTCACCTTGGAAATTTATTTCACGTGGGTACGTCTTGCAAACTCAATGGCTACAAATATCTGTATCAGCTAGAAGAATCTGTTGCTGGGCCTGTTGGTACATACTTACAGAAGCGATGGACTCCAGTCTTTAAGACGCAATGTGAAAAAAGTTGCCACAGGGCACGCCGTTTGAGTTGTGTTTTAGGCGCTATGAAAGGTGTTAAGTCTATGGGCTAGGATTGAAAATTGTAAACCTAGGAGTGCTTGCAGTACCAGTCATAATTTCACAACTTGCATCAAAAATGTTGTTTATCGCATACAGTTGAAGTGTGGTCGCGTGTATAAAGGCCAGACGGGGCGTCGTATCAATGTCCGCTTAAAAGAGCGCGAAACGACTGTGATGTCAGGAGGAGGAGCAAACCTGCCTGCTCATTGCCGAGTGTGCGGCTGTTCACCTGTTTTAGAGGACGCACGCATTATTGGCAGGGGAACCACACGATACGAACGAGAACAGCTGATCGAAGCATACCATATCCGAAACATGGTCACAATCAATGTGTTAGTGCACCCTCGTTATCGCTGTCAAAGAAAGAGATAGCTTACAAGGTCGATCCACATAGGTTGCGAAGCTTCGGGCGAAAAGCGGTTCAGAACGAATTGTCACCGACATCAGCAAGGGTGGTTATGGGATCAGCGACGTAAGCGCGAGTATGTTTGGAGGCAACAAATATTGGGAAAGAAAAAAATGGTTTTATAATTAAAGAGAGACACAGTAAGATTCATTCAGCGAAAATAATATTCCCAATCAATTGTATCTACGCATGGCGAGAAAAGAAGAGACAACTCTATTTTACTTTGTCGGTATCAATAAATACCTTTTTTGCAGCGCCCAGCGTAAGAGCGCCCATCGATAGCGGCGGGCGTTGACGCCGCTATCACTTGCAATGCAATGCAGCTCTTGCAGAAAGGCGCGCTCGTAAAGTTCACCTGTTACAATATGCACCCCTCACATGTTGTGTTGTTTTGCTTGTCGACGTTTATCTTAATTTGGTGACGCGGGCAGTTTCATTGTTTCTTCACCTGTTCAGTAAAAAGCAGTCAGTTGCGACCGCCAGATAATTGTTTCATTTAGTTGTTTTGGAGCGACAGCGCTGTCCGACGGATCTTGCGTCGTTCCTCGGCCTCCAAAGAAAGTATGTCCGGTGAAGGGATGCGATTTCGACACCCGTACGGCTGAGCTTTTCCTGCATCACTTTCCGCGCGGAAAGCTCGGAACGCCCATCAAGTCGAATGGCGGGGCATTTGAATTGGCAGGCCTCTGAAAACAAGTTTCGCGCTTTTGAGAACAAAATGACGTCACTTCTGTTTTTAACGGTTATGACGTCGCATTATCTTTTCCTCCACCGGAAGTGTTCCCTCCTCACACAGATGGCGCTAAGCCCCACGAACCACCGATGAGACTCCATGTTTTGAACTTATGGGCTTCTATGGAAGCTTCGCTACCAGGTATATTTACTCTGCAGCTTATTTAGAAAAATGTGGTTACTAGGTGTCATCTTGTGTTTTTCCTTTGACAGTCACGTGGTATGTACGACGAATGCGCGCTCTGGCTTCCCTTGTGAACTTCTGTATGGTTGTTTTCATTAAACTTGTTGCTAGTCCCAGCGTGCGTGTGTCTGCTTCTCTCGTGGTGTTTGCGTCTTAAAGGCTGGGTTCCATCGTTTCTACCGTATGAGCTGTGAATAAATAATTAGGAAGGTAATGAGCGGACGTTTGCTGATTAGTTGTATATGCGTTTCAGTTTCTCGTGCTACTAATGTCCGCCTCTTCGAATAACCCAGCTCAACGATAAGAATTATGCTACCTATCACAGGGGATTTTTAAATATTCCGTAATACTTTAAAATGAACACTCCGTATACTGACAATCGCGGAGTCGCCGTTACATGTCACAGCTTGTTTAGAGGTAAGGTAATATATGTGTGGCAACGAGACGACAAATCTAGGCCTTAAGTTTAGCACAGAGAAATCAGGAATTATTATATTTAGTGAGGAGACGAGTAACTACGTGCTGCCTATTTAACAACAAGGGATACCCGTATTGAAGCAATAAATACTTTGACGTATACGTAAACGAAGGAAAGACGTACTGAAGCACCCACCAAGATAATCTGAAAATAAAGGGGAAGTGGAATGCCGCGAAATTGAAACATAGAGCACTTTAGTGCCACAGTTAATGTGAGGTGGTGCGTGGACTCCGAAAAGAGTAATGGTTGCCAGCGCTAACGTTCGCCAATGCCATTCTGTTCTTAAAATAGGATATCTGGTCGGGACTTGCAGTTAACCAAATATCGGTAGGCCTGTTGGCTTTGGGAGCCAACATGGGTCAGATCTCGTTTGAAGTCAGAGAAGCGTAGAGCAAAATTTGTGTTTGAAGAAAGAGTCAGGAACATGGATGAAAATGAATGGGCGGTTAAAGTGTACAAGTATGTGTACCTGAAAAGCGTGGACACAAAATGCATGAAGATGTCAAGAAAGTTTACAATCAAGTACAGCATAACGGAAAGTGTAAATAGACAACTAGGAGTCGTCAGAAAGGAAGTGAAAGAAAAAGATAGTGAATTGGGGGCAAAGAGTGGAAAGAAAAAAGACGACGAAGATTCACGAGAGTGAGAAGAAAGAAATTGGAAGCGAAAATCCGTTCGACAACACGAAGGGAAGTGCTTTGCAGTGTGCAGGCTTGAGCTGGTTGTCTAAGGACAAAAACATACCGGAGCAAACATTCGCAGCTCGATGAGGCACGTGTTTGCTGCGAGCAAATCTGGAGACCATCAGCACATCCTAATGTAATACGAAGGGATTCACCTATGGGACTCGTAGTTAACGTACACCTTCCAGAAAGGCTTGGTTTTAAAGTGGACGGAACCATCAGCCGGTCAGCAGTCGAGGTAAGCAAGAGAAGTTTAGAATATTTGTGGAGAAAAAAATACCGGGAAGAGATTGACACGA
Source organism: Dermacentor silvarum (assembly GCF_013339745.2). NCBI lineage: Eukaryota > Metazoa > Arthropoda > Arachnida > Ixodida > Ixodidae > Dermacentor > Dermacentor silvarum. The sequence continues at coordinate 77,649,270 of NC_051161.1, forward strand.
CCGGATCCTTTACAGGCATAGGTAGCGATGCAAGGCAGATAGAGAAGCTTTGAGGAAGATAAGCACCATTAATGAGATGTTGCAATGACTGCAGTGGACAAATTGCTGTTTGTCACGCGCCAGAATGGAATGCAAGAACTACGCTGGAAAAATCGTCGGAGGACCGCGCCCATGCGATGCTGGAAGCTATCAATTATCCCGAAACGAGCTCCTTCGTTAAGGAAGAAGCGCCACAACGGAAGAGAGAGTTGACGCTCCGGGGGAAGCTGAGACGAGGTGAAGGGGTCACCCTTATTGAGAAGCAGCGGGGGAAACCAGTTCAGTTTCGGAAACCAGTTCGGCATGGGAGATCTCCTCCCCCATGCCCGCGGCCAGACTTTCCTTCCGCCTTTGCGCCTACTGGAACTCTTGCGATGTCGCCCACCTATAGTCCGTTTGTGCTTTTTGATTGGCTATCGTCTTGGTGGGTTGGGACCAGTGTGTGAATGGCTACCTCCAGGAGGGAGAGTTTTGAACAGATATGTTATATAGTGACGGTGCGAACACGAGAAAGGTGCTCTGGCCATGGAAAGAAGGCTCATCTAGACGCTCGTTGCGAAACCCTTGAACTTTTACCATTTTACCTACTCGATAATTTAAATAGGCTGTACAAGTGCCACTAAACCTGTTTTGTTTTCGTTTTAACAACTTCCGAGCTTCAGATTTCTTCAACCCGAAGCCTCCGCCACGGTTCCAAAGGAGCCGGGTTCGAGACAGCACCTTTCGCCGCAACAATGTATATAAATATGCCACAATGAAAGGCATATGTATAGCATACCTGAGTAACGCAAGAAGGTTAGCTGACCAGTTGTCACCGCCCCGTTTCAAAGGGGATGTCAATAGATCATCATCATCATCATCATCATCATCATCATCATCATCATCATCATCATAAGCAATAGACGTTTGAATACTGGTGGAAAAAACGCAGAGAAAAGATTTATACGCGAGGATCCATTACAGGCATAGGGATCAATTACAGGCATAGGCATAGCCAAGGTAGATACAGTTGTTTTGAAGACAAAAAGAAAGAAGAGCGAGAGGGATACGCAAATGCTAGAATACAAAGCAAGTATAGCATACCTGATTTACTCAAACAGGCCAGGTGACTATGTCACGGCTCCGCTTGAAAGGTATGGCACTAAATCGTCATCATCCTAAACGGTAGAGAGGAGCTCGGCTGCATATGCGCCTCATACATGGCAAGCGGTTGTGGTGGGTCGCTGCATTGCCTCAATCATAATCGCATTAACGTCAATATGCATGGTTGACATGAGTTCTCCCGGAACTCTCTTTATTAAATTTGACATAGAGACTGCTGCATTTCTTCGTCATTTCGACAAAGTTATCAATGCGATAGCATTTATATCCTCCTGAGACCCGAACACAACTATGTGATATAATCAATCTTGAAGGTGGTTTTTATTGTCTACTGTTGTATTATAAACTTGAAAGTGAATTTTTAAGCCACAGTCTTTCACACACGTCGCACACATATCCAAACGGATTGTTTACGAAGTTCCGAGTCGCACTGGTGCTTTCGCTAAGTTTCACCGTATAGTCAGTCAATCGGCGAGCCTTGACGTCATCGACGGCCTCTTGTTGTTGCAGCTGCTGAGATGGTCGGGCACGTCGCTCAGCCTCCTGGCGACGCCGCTTTGCTAGACGTTCCTCCCTTTGCTCCGGTGTCTCCGCAGCACGTTTAGCCTCCTGTTCGTTCTTCCTACGCTCAACCGCTAATTGCCAAGGAGCTACTTCGGGATCCGATGACTTAAGCTTCTCCACTCTTCTGCGCCGCTGAGCAGCAACTTCGCTCTCCTTCTCCATGGCTATACCACACTGACAAACGCCCAGCGCAAACGCCGGGCAAATGCTCGGCGCGCCAGCTGTGCGCCGTGTGACGTCACTGCTCCTCGCGCATGCGCACCACGCGTGGAGTGGAGTGGGGTGTGAGAGTGGGGTGTGAGAGGATTTCGCGTTAGCGTCGGCTGTATATACCAAGGAGGTTTAAAAAAATGCTTGGTCTATACGGAGCTTTGGTCAAGGACTCTTGTCTGGCAACCTCGTAGAAACGCGTGAGGAACGCGCTAGGAACACCGTCGCCCGAGAAAGCCGACGCGTCCCATTCCCCGCAACGCGCTAGGAACGCCGTCGCCCGTGAGCGCCGAGCCAGTTCTTTCAGAGCCGGGCATTGTATAGCCATCGTATAGCTGTTAAAAATACCTAACTGTTCTACTCGGAGCCGACACCGAAGCCTCTTTCCCTAGTTGGTATAGCGAAGGGGTCGGTTTGCCATTTTATATCGAAATTCGACATAGTATTCCCAAAATAGCTAAACCCCAACATGGCAAATCCGCCCAAAGCGCCAGCTTCGCTGGACTTCCCACTTCACAGGGTGGAAGATTTGACAGCTTTTTCATTTTTTTGTGTATGTGTACGCTTTATTGAGATAGCAATTAGATGAACACTTCAAGCGGATTAGGTGGACCCGGACTGGGTCTATTTTTAAATAAAATTGTTCTCTCTCTCTCTCAAGCGGATTTCTGCCGTTGGCGTCACCGTCGCCGTCGTCGTCACCGTCACCGTCACCGTGAGCTTCCCTATAAAGTCCAAGGGCGATCAAATCGTCGCCGCGCGCCGTATGCGTGAGTGAAAGCGCGCGGGGGACGCGCGCTATCACGTAGAGCGAACGCACGGCGGGAAGCAAACGCGACTTCCGTCGCGCGAAAGGCCGTGCGGGTATGGGAGGAAGGGAGACGGGGCGACGCTGTGCTGCGGCACCAAATGACTATCTTGCAACCGGGCGCAAGGGGAACTGGCCTCTCAATCTCCCACGCGAAAGGAGGAAAGCGGGAAGGCAGCGCGGGAGGCAGGGGGGGGCAGCTTTTACTCTGCCAACAACCGCGTTTCTATGTTGCCCGGCTGCGGCGGTCGCCCGCACCGTATCTTGAAAGCGATCTCCACACGGCTCTGATCTTCGTATGCACTGTGCATTCGCCGCTCCGTTTCCGTTGAAGCGATAGACCACGCGAACCTTCGCTCGCTGTGGCGGCTGCGCTTGCTGCCAGCGTGAGAAAGAGAGGGAGAGATAGAGAAAGAGTAGAGAGGCTTTGAGTGAAACCGTAGGCGAAGGGCTCCGGATTAATTGAGACCGCCTCGGATTGCTTCGTATCAGGGATACTTCGCATTCAGACCGACGTCGGAATTCGTGTATATGGCAAGAGAAAATGAAAGCACGACTTCGTATTATATAGATATACACGCACGCACGCACGCACGCACGCACGCACGCACGCACGCACGCACGCACGCACGCACGCACGCACGCACGCACGCACGCACGCACGCACGCACGCACGCACGCACGCACGCACGCACGCACGCACACACACACACACACACACACACACACACACACACACACACACACACACACACACACACACACACACACACACGCGCGCGCGCCAACGTGGTCTCTCGCATCCCCAATACAGTAAAATAGTCACAAAAACACATTACGGTACTCTCAGCATGCTGGTATTGTCATCCAATAAATTCTATTAAACCGAGTTTCATTCGCCTGCCAGAGTGATCACTTGCGCGTTATCGATCGCGCATAGCTATTGCAAGCACGCCCTGGTTATATTGCACCAGCGTTTCTACACAAAAGAGCCTGTTCGGTTTTTTGAATGGGCCTTCACTTTCAAGCAGGCGGCATTCACATCACTGTCTTATTGATCGCGAAAAGCCCACTAGCCCACAGAGGAAGGTAAGTCTGGCACTTTGGCTTAGATAAATACAGCCGAAATCACAAGCAGATGCAATCACTTTCCACTTTCGGTTGATGACTGTTATTTCATTCTCTATCTCGCTCCCTTAATTTCGCACATTTTCTTTTCGTTCCAACACGATTGCGTTTCCAGTATATTTGAGTTATGCGTTCATAGGAGCCAGTTCGATGTTAGTACTCGTAGTGGTCGTTTCGTAACGTCTCTGACTTCTTTTCGGCTCTAGAAGCATAGTTTATGGAATAGGCAGTAGCCCGAATGCGTGTTTTTTTGAGTCAGGAGTATACTTTAGCGCTAATAACATTGATCAGTAGAAGAATTGCAGCATTTCTGTCGCGTTTTTCTTATTGACATTTTTGTCAACCAGGAAAGAGCTTTTTACTCAAAGATACACACACGCGATGGTGCCCATAGCAATCAGCATTGAATCCACTGAAAATGTCCTGAAAGATCCTGCATACAAGAATAATCAGTCCGGTGGTTTATTATCAACCAGTGCGGTCACCATGATCGTGTGTTTCCTCACCTTCTACTTTGGCCCATATCTATTTGGAAACTGTCTTTGCCGCCTAAATCCACTGATGTACGAGACAATAGAACTACTTAATGAGACGAGGCCCCTATTCGTCGCTATATACACAACAGTCAACGAATTGCGCGAAATGGCGCCTGACGTCTCCCACCTGCCGGTGCCGATAGGATTGTGGACGACACTGGAAAGGCGACTATATTTGAAGGCTGCAATCAAGCACACAGAACGAAAGCTCGTGGTTTTTGTGCCGTCCCCGCATACCGAACAAAGGCTGATGCTGTCATTCTTGAAAAAAGGGTGGGCTTACCGTCGCAACGCCCTCTGGATGATTTCAACGAAAGAACATCGTCATCTGCTGCGCAGAGTTCCTCGTAAAGCTTTGTGCAACGTTGCCACAGTCACTTCGACCGACATCAGCGCTCCCCTTGACCGATACTACTCGTGCGAAGCTCGAAGAAGCACGACGCCGAGAGGCCTTGTCGAACACGAGTTCAGTTCCTACCGCGGCCTGTATCCCAAAGACAGACGCATAGTTTTCGGTCAGTCCTTCGCACACGATGAGTTCGTGTTTCCGCTGCTATACCCGGAGATTGCGGGTCTGATGGAGGCCTACCAACTGCTGAACAACACGCTCTTGGAGTTTAAGACGGAAAGCGTGCATACGGCGCAAACGCTTATGGACAGGCTGTACGATCTCATTTTGCTTCCGCCAAACCGCGATTTTACTATTGCTAATAAGTTTTATTACATAAACGCGCAGTTCTCACCATGTCACATTTGTTTTATTAGCCGACAAGAAGGCCTCGCGCCTCCGTCCTTCCTGGATTCCTGGCTGTCGCTCTGGGTTCTCATCTTAGGACTTGCCCTCCTCGGAGCATCGGTACTTGCGATGGAAGCCGTGCATCGGCGTCTGTGCCGTTGCTCGATGCGATGCATGGCGCCCACTGGGCTCGCAATGCAGCTATTGTCCACACTCCTAGGCCGGTCTTCAGGTGAAATGCGCTTACATGCTTTCTCGGTGCGCCTGGCCGCTTTCATCTGGATGAGCGGGACTTTAATCTTAGCCGTCTTCATGCAGACGAGCATCACGGCGTCTAAGAATGTGCCCGCGCATGCGCCGAACGTGGATACCGAGGCGAAGCTGTTGAGTTCCCTGCGAAGCGACAAGTTGCGAACCGTGCTCCCAGGACTACATGAGGCGATACATGAGGAACACCAAAACGGAAACGTTCCAATTGCTTCACTCGAAGTCTCAGCAGTGTGGGCCGCCTTGTTTGCAAAATCATGGGGATCACAAATGTTACGAGAAAGCCGCAGAAGGAACGCAGGTGTACATAAGGACGTGCTGCGAACATGACCTACTGGTCGCTTCAACGTACGGGCTTGTGCAAGGGAAAGAATCTCTCGGTCTCGTCTTGCAATTGTGCGTCACTAGTTTCAACTGGCCTCTCAGGTGAGTCACGACCTTACAAGCACGACCTTACAAGGACAGTAGAATCGACAGCACTCCCATATCAACGATTAGATGCAGTATTCGCACGATGTGAGGCAGATGTCGGCATGCAAATGAATTTACGGGATCAGAAAAAGAAATGGCGAAAGAGATCATTCGTGCAGGTGTTTGTTTTCTTTTTTGGGAGGGGGCAATTTTTGGTACAGCATATTAAAAAAATGCGGCTTGGAACCGGATTGGTTTGCTCGGCGGAAAAATCGGAATTATTATTGTACAGGCCAACTCGCAGGGCCGTAAACCAAACAGTTACAGGGGGGCAGACAATGTAGAAACGGACATAGAATTGAAGACTGCCGATGATAAACCGATGAAAGAAATTTACAGAAGAATAAAATTAGGTTGGAGTGCATACGGCAGGCATTGCCAAATCCTGACTGGGAGCTTACCACTGTCGTTGAAAAGAAAAGTGTACAATCATTGCATTCTACCGGTGCTAACATACGGGGCAGAAACTTGGAGGTTAACAAAGAAGCTCGAGAACAAGTTAAGGACCGCACAAAGAGCAATGGAACGAAAAATCTTAGGAGTAACGTTAAGAGACAGGAAGAGAGCGGTGTGGATCAGAGAACAAACGGGGGTAGACGATATTCTAGTTGACATTAAGCGGAAGAAATGGAGCTGGGCAGGCCATGTAATGCGTAGGATGGATAACCGGTGGACCATTAGGGTTACAGAATGGATACCAAGAGAAGGGAAGCGCAGTCGAGGTCGGCAGAAAACCAGATGGGATGATGAAGTTAGGAAATTTGCAGGCGCAAGTTGGAATACGCTAGCGCAAGACAGGGGTAATTGGAGATCACAGGGAGAGGCCTTCGTCCTGCAGTGGACATAAATATAGGCTGATGATGATGATGATGATGATGATGATGATGATGATGATGATAAACCCATATCTAAGGTTGATAAAATCAGAGTTTGGGGACTGCTCATTGAAGCAAATGGCAACAATGGAGAAACCATTAGGAAGTTGGAAGGGGTAGTATCTCAAGTTATGAGGTTGATAAAAATGATAGCCAATAGACACAGTGGAATGAAGGAAGGAAACATGATCAGACTGGTACAGGCGTTCGTTATCAGCAGGATCGTATACGTCGTACCCTACCTTAGATTGTATGCTCAGAAAAGATTAAATTAGAATGCCTCATTAGGAAAATTTATAAACAAGCCGTAGGACTACCAATCAGCACTAGTACCGACAGGCTATTAGAATTAGGCCTGCACAACACAATAGATGAGCTCATAGAGGCGCAGCGGATAGCGCAGTACGAACGCCTTTCCAAGACCAAGACAGGAGGACACATACTAGAAAAACTAGGTATTGGGTACCATAATCAAAATGGAACCAAAGTGGACATCCCGAATTGTGTCAGGGATACGATAACCGTTCCCCCATTACCAAAGAACATGCATGCCGTGTACCATAAAGGCAGAAGAGAAAGCAGAGCAACGGTCATACAAAAGAAATTTGGGAATAGTAAAGACGCAGTATTTGTAGACGCTGCTAGATACAAGCACAGGCGCGGCTTTACAGCCGTAGTAATTGATCATGAAAAGAAGTGCAAAACAGGCGTTACGGTAAGCACAGTAAACATCGAGACTGCGGAGGAGATAGCTATTGCGCTAGCACTATCACAGACCGAAGCGGACGTAATAGCTCAGTGACTCTCAGGCGGCAGTACGAAATTTCGCTAATGGCCGAATCTCTCCTGAAGCACTACGAATCCTAATGGCAGGTACCAAAAGTCAAGAAAATGATGTTTATTTAATATGGACACCCGCTCACACCTCCACCTCGCCAGGAGACAGCAATAGTAATAAAACGGCGCATGACGTGGCTCGAGCCCTTACGGACCGAGTCACGGCCGATAATACGACCGGCACCTTAGCGTCTCCTGAGAACGAGGATGGAGAGGAGTGGGAATGGAACGATCGTATGACCAGATTTAATGACATCACACAACACTACAAATTGAAAAGGTGCATTTTCCCACCACCTCACCAAAAGCTCAGCAAAAAGCAGTCTGTCGAATGGCGGCAATTACAGACCAGAACTTATCCGAACCCGCGATCTCACATCTCATTTACCCAGACATGTGCAAGACAGATAAATGCAAAAACTGTGGTTCTAGAGCCAATCTGGAACATATGCTATGGGAATGTCGAGGCATAACAAACAATAATGGGGATGCAGCTTCTCGCGATCGCCTCCGCGTGCGCTGGGAGACTGTGTTGCTCAGCTCTGCCCTTGACGATCAAGTTTGGGCTGTCCAGCGGGCCGAGGAAGCCGCCAGGACTCAAGAGCTCCTGGCCGTCATCTAGGCGGGACCATTTGCCCGTCCCACAAACTCGCAGGGCCTTTAAATAAAGTTATTTGACTGACTGACTGACTGAAAGAATGAAATATGGCTGCTATTCAATGCCGTTGTCCGTGCCTTTCTCACGTCCTGTTGTTTTGTGTCGTTTCTGCTCAAGTTGTCATGAAACCGCCCAAAATGCACACATGCACGCATGCACGCACACACACACACACACACGAGCGCGCATAATATAATAAATAAATAAATAAATAAATAAATAAATAAATAAATAAATAAATAAATAAATAAATAAATAAATTATTATTATCAGCAGTACCCAAAGATTACGTGCTTTACGGCAATAAATTGTTCAGTTATGGAATACCAGAACTATCGAATATCTGTACAGAGATAGACTACATAGTGTAGCAGTCTCAGTCTTTTATCACCAAAAAAGAAAACTAATAAAAGCTCTAAATAAAGCCTAATTTTAATGTGTAATCATAACTTATCCTAGATATGTTGGTGAAAATAACCTTGTCGAGCATGAAGAGCCACTACAATATCAATATAACACTGACTTGCATTTTTTCTAATGGAATGTGTCACTTCTGACGTTGTCCATTTCATATAGGCGGTTTCTACGCAAGAGTTACACTAGCACGTGTTTCCTCGCTGGAGCAAGAACAGCAGAGATTTCACATTTTGAGGAAAAGGGGACACCTTTATGTGACGTGTACCGAATGTCCAAACTGTGTAGGTTGGTTATGTGCTTTGAAAATAATTACTGAATACACTCTTTCTCCCAATCTTCACGCGTTATACACCGCATTTAGTAATTTTTCCCGGCATCCTCGGTGATATAGGTGAGGAATACTGTTTATATTTCGTTGAAGTAGGAAGCATGCTGTGAGTGACTTACAATAAATGCTAAATCTGTGTATGCTCACTACTACTTTTGTCGAAAGTTACTCATTGAAGCGTTCCATGATTTCATACTGCAGTTATTCGAAATGTTTCCCACATTCTTAAAAACACTGCGTCAGATATGAAATTCGAATTCTGTGAATATAGGTGGAAGTTTAAACTTAATGCGCTGCGAAACTTTCTCGTTCCTGCTTTAAATTGAAGTGTTGCAGGTAATTACTAAACCATAGTTTTATCCCTATACTTTCATGCGATACCAGGATCGTAGTTTGTTTCTACGGCGTCCTCACAGAACTAAAGAATGCATCTAGTTAGTATTGCAGGAAACTTAGGGGCGCGGTATTGGTAATGTGTAGAAAACATTACAATTGGGGGGGGGGGGGGTGTAAGGCGTCTTTTAAAATAGAATACGATGCAAGTGATCCAGAGCGTTATTAGTGTATTTTACGAGAGGTTTCAACTTAGACTGCGGCCCTGCCATAAATACAACTACCACTCAGGTCAAATTTTGTGAACATAGGGGGAATGCTACTTCAAGTTTCTTGGCGATGTCAGATGCTTGTTGATCAAATACAGCTTTCAAAAAAATCTTGAACAAATGTTCGCCGTTGTCACGCTGCTGTTTTTACGTATGCTTCCCACTGTCCCAAGCGAAATTGAAGTTTCTGAAATTTTAATTGTTGTAATAGGGGGTATTTTAGGTGTAATGTGCAGCAAAGTTCTAACTTTCCTTGGCTTGATTACGAGCGCTACGAATAATATTGAATGGCATGTTCTTATTTCAATTTTTCAACGAGTTTCTTTTTTTAACTTTAGGGAGGCAGCTTGATTATGCTCGGTGAGAGTAAGAATCACATAATGGCTAGTGTGTAGGCGAAGTTTAAGATGTATGGCTAATTTGAGTTTTGGCAACAAATTACGCATGGAAGTGCGCTTCTGGTGCAGCACGTCAAGAACATGCTGGGCCAGGAGGCATCAGCCTACCAGGAGGCCCGGACTTGGGCTTTAGTTCCTGCTAATAATAGTTTGGTGCTAATAAATGTTATTTCTCTCTCTCTCTCTCTTCTCTCTAGAGCGTTATGATCGTGTCTAACGTGTGGGGCAGAATTTAGCCCGCTGCCCTGGCAGCACCACATATGCTAGACTAAATTTAGCGAAAATTGTTCCAACGCTGTAGAAAATCTCTGTGGGAGGTAAAATGTGATTTTATCAAACGCGGCCTTTGTAACAAAGGTGCTTATGTATTAAAACGTGTGATGCGGCCGTTATCAGCTATACACCCAAGTGTTCCGCGATAGCTTTAAATAGGCGTATATTTCACGGAAAGGGGAGAGGGGTCATGGTAAGTGCAATGTGTGACGAATGGTTTATGGTCCTGGTCCACTTAGAAGCGTTGCCAATAATTACTAAACCCTTGCACTTCTTGCCAGTTTTCCCGCGTCATAAGATATTCTTGTGGGTTCGCCGATGCCCTCGGTGAACTAAACAAGGTACTTTGTTTATATTTCGAGAAATTGCGCTCGTTGTGGATATTTTGCGGGTGAAGTTCCAAGTGACGAGTCTAACTATGACATTTTTAGTACGTTACACATGAAAGCGATCATGAGTTTTATGAAAGTGATGCCTGGGGACAACAACCGAGATCCAATTTAGCAGTAATGGCGGGGTGGGGGGGACCATGATTATTGTTCTGCCGAAGTGACACGTGTGTTGATGAATTACTGTTTTTTTTAAGATTTCCAACTGGAACTGTTCAAAAGGATTACATGCGGGCATTGTTTAAACAGAACAGTTAAATAGGGACAACATTTCAATGTTTGTCATATAATTGCAGGAAACTGAAAGTATTATGGCAACTGCTCGAAAGAAAGCGTTGCTTGACGTTGGGTTCTGCGCCCTTGCAGAATTACAATTCTGCAAGGGCGCACACATTTATTGCGATAGCAATTATATAGACACTCCAAGCGAATTTCTGCCGTCGTCATCGCCGTCGCCGTGAGGTTCCGCATAAAATACAAGGGCGATAAGATTGTCGTCGCGCGCCGTATGCTGTATGTGCGAGGGACACGCGCTTTCGCGGGAGCGAACGCACGGGGGAGAGCAAACCCGACGTCTCCGTCGCGCGAAAGGCCGTGGGGGGATGTAAGCGAGGAATGGGTTCGCCGTTGTGCTCCGGAACGAAGCGCGCATTTAGCGACCCGGCGCAAAGAGATCTGGCAATAGAACCTTGCGCGCGAAAGTAGGAAAGTGAGAAGGCCGCGTTGAAGAGAGGGGGTGCGGCTTCTACTCTGCTGGAAACTGCGCACTTGTACATTGCGTGGCTACCAGCGGGCGCAAGCACGGTATCTTGAAAGCCATTTGCACGCAGCTCCTAACTTTGTATGCGCTGTGATTTTGCCGCTCAGTTTCTGTTGAAGCGATAGGCCGCACGAACGTTCGCTCGCTGGGGGCAGCGCGCTTGCTCACGCCAGCGTTTTGGCAGTGGTTGTCTGCGGTCATCGAGTGTGATCTATCCACGGTTGCTTGTGCGCGCTCACACCATGCTTGATAACTCAGTTATAAGCGAATGTGTCCAAGATTATTCAGCCGATGAAACTATCCTTACTACGTATAGCTTCCTACTAATTTGCTATCGGAATTTGCGATAGCAATTATATAGCCTTTCGGGCGGCACTGCGACTTTTTTCTTGTGAATATTGCAAGTCCTTTATGTTCATTTGTGTTATGCATAACCTCTAGAATACATTGCTTTAACTAGCGATAAATTTGTGCAGTAGATTAAACCCGAAGTACTGTTCTTTAATTATCAAAATTGTTTGCAGGAAATGTGAATTTTTTTGTGCTGTACTGCTGTTACTGTGCGGGGTCAGGAACTTATATAACATACAGCGTATATTTCTGTGTATTTTTTGTGTTACAGGGATTTCTATAACACACACACACACACGAATAGAGATTCAGGTGAAAATATCTACCAGGTATTTATTTTATGTGGAGGATCGCTTTATGTGGAACAGCGTTTTCACAGATAGGCTACTAGGTTAGGCGCATATTCGCAGCAAGAGAAGTATCTGCCAATGTCCTGCAAGTTGCCGCGAATGACCTGCAAATCGTCAGTAATCTAAACGTGACAGTTCTTTTAAAAATAAGTGTTCCGCATAAAAAGAAACACCCGGTATATTTTAATTATATCCAACGGTTCCTTCATTGGCTCATTGTGATCAACGCAGGTGTTCATTTGCCTCTGTGCAGGTTCGCTCACAAGCGACTTCTCCAGAGGGTGCTGGAGACCAAGCTCGGCTACCGGAACCACTTCCTACTTTCGTTGGCTTCCGAAACCCCCGCTGACGACTTCCGTGGAGAAACCTTTCTTCGGTTACTTGAAGTTGTACTTCGCTGGCTGCTCCATTGCAATTCTAGTTTTCATGGCAGAGCTGATGTGCAGGCGTCGATGCGTTCCCCGTCCGCTAGTGAGCGATACCAGGCCGCCCGCGAGAATTCGTGGTCGTATGCGAAGACGAAGGACTGCGCCACGAACTAATGTGCGGGTACTGCGTACTACTTGAATTTGTTGATTTACTGCTCTCGCTATATCTTACGTCAGTTCTTGCGAGAGCATCTTGTCAGTTTAGTTGCTGGCGTCTTCGGCGCAGGATTGTGGCCATGCTCACAGAAACGTGCGCTGGCCATATTATGCCACGGCACTTTCGATACTTGCTTTCCATTTTTGCGACTCTTTATGCAAATGGTTGCTCCCGTTTCTTATCATAGCCAATGCCTCCTTTACTATATGCCTGCCGCATGGTCGGATAAACCCGGTTCCGTGCTCTCTCCCTTTTCTCGTCTCCACGAAATGGCAACGAGAGCCGCTTGTGGCGCATGTCTGCAACCTAGATCACGTGTTGCGGCCTCTGAGATTACAGTGGCATCTGTTGCGTCTCGGAGGCGGCAGGCTCTATCGACGCGTCGGCGGAAGTATTCGGCCGACGCGGCCGCCGCCGCCGGAAGTTGAAATGGCAACGAGCGCCGCCAAAGGGGGTATTATCATAGGGCGCTGAGCCGTGCTCCCTCAAGGGCTGCAGAAGATAGCGCCAACCTTTCCCTTTCCCTCAAGAACCACTTATCATCATATCATTATCATAGCGTATTGTTTATTCGCACTTAGCCTTTATCATTAGTTTGTTCATATGACGGCGTAACGTTGGCGGCGTAGTCTCTGCCGACATTTCAAATATGACAATAAACAACTCACCCAAGGATTGCGACACCGACTAAAGTTTGCGCACCGTTTGCTTTTGGTGATTTACTGCTCGCGTTATCTCACGTCAGTTTTTCCGAGAGCATCTTGTTGGTCTATACTTGCGGTGTCTTCGGCACGAAAGTGCCCTTGCGGAAATTAGCACGACTTACAGACACGCGCACAGGCGGTGTGATGTCATGGTCTTTTCTACACCCACTTGCAATTAATGCTTTAGGAGATTTTCTTGCAATCAAGTGTTGCGCGTGAGATACCATACTGCCTAATCACTGTAACAATTCTTCTAACCTCGCTTCAATCATATATTCATGAAACAGCGTAAGGGCATTGACAGTCCAGTGAGAAAGTAGTCCATGCCGTCATTGCTAATATCACAATGATGCAATTGCCCGCTTGCTTATTAAATGATTGAATAAATAAATAAATAAATAAATAAATAAATAAATAAATAAATAAATAAATAAATAAATAAATAAATAAATAAATAAATAAATAAGCATGAGAACAACTACATAAATAGTAAATAAATAAATCTGTCTATTCTTGCCACATAAGCTTTGTAGCTATGGTCAGTAATTGGTTGCGATAATGAATACAGCGGTGGTTAAGGCAAGAAACATGCGAAGCCCTACCTACGATATAGATGTTGCCTATCTGTGGGGTCCTGACGACAGGCAGGATGCCTACGTAGGTGCGCACGAAGTAATACTTTAATATGCGCGTGCGATAACGTGAATTGAACATTGGTAAAACTAGCACGGCGAGCGTGGCGCGTCAATTGCAGGCCGTGCAAATGCCGGCCATGCTCTAGGAAATTTCTTCCAGGTAAAATAAAAATATACGAGCACGCCACTTGATGGAAGCTTGGCTACATAAGAGAGCCGCGTTACGTGATTGCAGTTTGGTTCCACCACTGATGTGCACAGTTTCACGGCGTGCAATTCACAGGATGTGGTGTGAAGGATAACGTGCCGTAATGTAAACCTTCTGCTTGTCTGATTTTGGTGGCAGCGACCTTGTGAGCGTTTGTCGTTTGCTGCTGACCTGCACATTTTCTTCTCCTCTGTACACCGGCTGAACGAGAACGAATAAATGAAAGAAAAAAAAGTGGTTGATCCCTCTTATATAGGAATCGGTATAGAACACGAAAGTGAAACGTGTCTTCACAGAAGTAGTGTAATGTTTATTGCACATTGATATATAATGTCTATTGGTGTTTTGTGGCTAAAGCGCCCTTAGGCGTTGATGCACCCACGCTGACGCCTGGTGGCACGTCTCCTCCATCACGACTACCAACGTCGATGACCATGAGCAACCGTCGTGCATATGGAAGCTGCACTACGCTGCACACGCTAGCACAACGCGAAAGACGAAGCACGTAACTGACACACTAATACAACGCGCAAGACAAAGCACGTAACTGAATCGTCACCGAGTCAAATCAGCGCGTACAGCGCGTCGTAATTGCAGCCTCCGCGATCAACTTCAGAAACATTTTCAGAGCTAATTGCGGAGGCCACGCTCCGCTGTGCTGAGTACGGTGAACACCACCTGGCGTTGGTAGTGCTTCTTGATGCCAGCGTCCCTTCGAATGCTGGCATCGAGGCGTCGTAGTGCTGAGACCACCGAAGCGTTCACTGTTGGTGCGCGTTAGTGTCATAATGCAGTACTTCTCTTTTCTGCTCGTAGGCGGCGGCACCACTCCGAGCAAGAGCGCGGGTACACGGAGGAGTGTTAGATATATAAGGCGCGTCTGTGTAGCTCTCTGCAAATGCGTTTGTGGCGCAATGGGTTAAACGCTCGGCGATCTATCGTCGGGGACCGAGAGGTCGTGGGTTCGATTTCCAGATTTTGCATGTTTGTGGAACTTTTTCTTCTGGTTTCTTTCTTTGTATTATGTTCGTGTACATTGTAAGCTGACGTATTTTCGTGACGGAAATACGTCAGTGAAGTCTTGGTGGACCCCGGCATAAAACACCTTCGTGTTAAAAACTTCCATGTATATTGTTCCTTAGTTTGAGGCTGGCGTCGTGGCACACCATAGACGGGCTCGGTCGTTGCTGAGACGAGTTATTGAATCCTTCTTTTAGATATATAATTGTCATTCCATCCTCCCGAAGCCCGTTCCTTGAGAATCACACCATCGGCTGTGCCGCAGATTTCTTTGGGAATACAATGTGAATAGTAGTAACCCTCACATTCCTTGCGCTTTTTATGTTCAACGAAGAGAGTTGTTGAAATTTATAGCGTCGATAGACAAACACCTTTTCAATCTGTCCTGTTTCTAGGCTCGTTGAGGGAAACGCGTAATTTAGGCGATATGACACGATACGTATAATCAAACCAAGAATTCACAAGCGCGCCTTTTTGTCGCGAAAATCAGTGCACAAAAAAATTAAAACCTACTTCGTGGCCTGCAAGCGTACATTATCCTAAGGCAGCACACCAGCCCTGGCCCACAAGTGGCTAAATGTCGGCTGAATTTGGCTAGGATAATATTGCTACGTCGTAAACCCGAGAAAGCTTCAAAACCACACTACAATGGTCTCTTGATGGCAGCTATTCCAGAGCGAATGACGGGCCTCCATTTGAAAGACCAATGAATTATTTCGGGTGGCTACACAGTTAAACGCCATCATGGTTTGCCGCATGTATTGGCACACAGCCAGATACAGTGGCATTCCCATTCCAGTCTTTTTAGTGACAATAAAATTTATGAAGACTTAGCGTCTCTACGCATGGGTAAGTATGCCTGTTGCCGATGATTCTCTGTATGATACGTTGTCTGGAGGAGAAATAAAATTTTGGATAGTAACGACGGTACATGTTGTAATGCAACGACGGACGTTGTTATAATATTGTCTGCACTGGGCCCTGATTTGGCTGCTCTAGGCTACCATGTTAACAATTTTGACACAATCTTCCATGCTGCCTGCATAGTTCACTGAATTACATAGTGGTCACGATAGTTTCCAGGGATGGAGGGTCTTCTCAAAATCAAGTACCAAAGTCTCACTCAGTGAAGAAGCTCTAGGCTCCACCAGCAATTCAAGGTGGTGTTGTACCAGCGTTTGATTAGCATTACGTTCGGTGATCGTTCAAAGCTGCGAACTGCCGCATATAGACAAAATTACACAAATACACAATTTCCCACAAAGTGGCTCCACCGCTAATTCGTATGACAACTAATCGCGCGTTCTACATATAAACTTTTCATTCTCAGACCGCACCAATAAGCTTCACCGCTAATGATGATTTAGCTATTGAAAATCTTCATTTAGCAAGATAATTTAGGGAATAATCTATTGCAAGATCCCCTATTTTCATTCATATACGTCATCTGGTTGGCTCCGGAAGCTGCCGCCGCGCAACCACTAACGCCGGAAATGCGAAAAAAAAATCACCGCATATCCACGAAGTGAATGACGATGAGTGGGCGAAGCACCGGAGGATCCTTCGAGCCAAACGCCGGAAGCGTTATCCGGCAGCCGGCTTCTGGAAGCCGGTGTTTGGCGTACATATATACTTATATATACAGGGTGCTTCAGCGAACACTTTCAAAATTTATTTAAGGTTGCCTGTTGCAGATAGCCCAATTCTAGTTCATGAGCTGGTCTACTCAAAGAGGCGGACATTACTTGCACAAGAAATTGAAATGCATAATCGAATGATTGCCAAAAATTTACTAATTAGGTGTTTAACTAATTACCTGATGGCCCATATTGCAATCTACAAATTGTAGCCGTGGAGTTCGCAAGGCGGATCCGCTTGAAACTAATTCTCAGTTTGACACCAGCTTCGAGATATTAATTCCCGAACTTTGCGGAAAAATGCATTGACGTTCCAGTTAAGTTTGTGCTTCAATGCAGAAAGCGACGTTTTGTTAAGAAACTAACTAGAACGCCAATGCATTTCTCCGCAAAGTTCGGGAATTAATATCTCGAAACCGGTGTCATTCCAAGAATTAGTTCCAAGTGGATCCGCCTTGCTAACTCCGTGGCTACAATTTGTAACTTGCAATATGGGCCATCAGGTGATTGGTTAAAAACTTAATTAGTGAATTTTTGTTAATCATTCGATTATGCATTTCAATTTCTTGGGCAAGTAATGTCCGCCTCTTCAAGTAGACCAGCTCATGCACTTGAATTGCGCTATCTGCCACAGGCAGCCTTTAAGAATTTTGGAAAGTGTTCGCTGAAACACCCTGTATACTGTACATGTGTGCAGTGCACATGTACATGCTCTGGTATACACAGTATACATGCAAACGAGAGCCACGGACAACGGACTACGAGGGACAAGGCTCGGCCCTAAGTTGCTTCGCCCCTAAAACACCGCATATCCACGAAGTGAATCATGATGAGTGCGCGAAGCACCGGCCGGGGGATCATTCGGGCAAAACGCCGAAAGCGTTCTCCGGAAGCCGGAGCGTGGCGTACATATACTATACATATATATAGACATATACAGTATATATATGTACTGTCAAGGTGTTTATTGACAGGATTGAGAGGTCGAACTCGGTGCGGCAGTCAGAACCCTGCGAGCAGTCAGGACGAGCCCCGTGCGTAAAAGCGCTGGTGATGCGCCTGACTGACCGGCACTTCTTCGTCGTATTTCATACACCGGAGATGCACCTGGCTAACCGGCACTTCTTCTTCCTTACATTTGTCCTCCGGAGAAAATGGCGCCATCCTGGCGATCTAAGCATACGGTAACATAGAGGGATCGTAGAAGGGCTTGAGCCGATCTACGTGAACCGGTTCGCGACCGCGACGGCGCTGATCAGAGGGCGGCGACACAGGCTCGACGACATAATTCACGGGGGAAGTTTGTGCAATTACACGGTAAGGTCCATGATATCTTGGGAGCAGCTTAGAAGAAAGGCCGGGAGAGGTGGAACCCACAGCCAAACCAACGAATCGGAAGGGAAGCTTGGGGGAACAGAGCCACCACGACGGAGCTTTTGTTGTGTCTGATCTGCGGTGGTAAGACAACGGGCGAGTTGTCTGCATTCTTCAGCATGCTGCACAGCTTGAGACACAGGAACACATTCCGATGAATCAGGCTGGTAGGGTAGGAGGGTATCGATGGTGCAGGAAGGTTCACTGCCGTACAGTGAGAAAAACGGAGAAAAACCAGTGGTAGCTTGAGTGGCAGTATTATAGGCGAACGTGACGAACGGAAGCACAGCGTCCCAGTTGGAATGGTCGGACGCGACGTACATGGCGAGCATGTCGCCAAGAGTACGGTTGAAACGCTCCGTCAGCCCGTTTATTCTGTGGATGGTATGCGCTAGTGGTCCTGTGGATGATGTGACACTCCTTCAGAAGCGACGTCACGACTTCAGATAGAAATGCGCGGCCTCGATCACTGAGAAGTTCCCGAGGGGCTCCGTGACGAAGAACAAAATGCCGCAGTATGAAGGATGCAACATCTTGGGCAGTTGCAGATGGAAGTGCAGCGGTTTCTGCATAGCGTGTGAGGTGATCCACCGCAACGATAATCCAGCGGTTGCCAGCACCAGTACAAGGAAGCGGGCCGTAAAGGATGAGCAAAGAAGCGGCTGCAAGGGTGCGGCAGTGGAAGTAGGGGCCGACTTTCGGCGCTGGCAGTTGAGGCAGCAGCGGACGTACTTCCGAACGAACTTGCACATGCCAGGCCAGTAATACCGGAGCCTAAGGCGGGTGTAGGTCTTTAACACGCCACCGTGTGCACATTGGAGATCAGTGTGAAACGATGCGCATAAATCAGCCCGAAAATGACGCGGTATTACTAGGAGCCATTGCCGACACTCGGGGAAATAATTGCGATGGTAGAGGAGTTTGTCGCGAATAACAAAGTGATGCGCCTGCCCCCGTGGAGTCCTAGACGCCGTAACAGCGGTATGATCAGAGAGAAACTCCAAAAGCGAAGAAATTCACCGGTCTTTTCTCTGCTCAGAGCGCATGTCATCGATGGCAAGTGCTGAGAGGACAAAGTTGAGTGGGCAAAGACTGTCAGGATCAGGGTCAGGTGATCGAGCGGGAGAGAGCATCGGCATCGGTGTGCTTGCATCCAGAGCGGTACACAACCCGGATGTCGTACTCTTGCAAACGGAGTGCCCAGCGTGCGAGGCGGCCAGAGGGGTCTTTCAATGAGGAGAGCCAGCACAGCGCATGGTGATCCGTTACGACATCAAATTGGCGGCCGTATAAATAAGGTCGAAATTTCGTAAGGGCCCAGAGTATCGCTAAACACTCCTTTTCTGTAACAGAGTAGTTTAGCTCCGACTTTGTCAGCGTGCGGCTAGCATAAGCAACGACGTATTCCACAAGACCACTTTTGCGTTGGGCAAGAACCACCCCAAGGCCGACTCCACTAGCATCTGTATGGACTTCAGTTGGGGCATCGGGGTCAAAATGCCGCAGAATAGGAGGAGAGGTGAGCAGATGGCGAAGGGTCGTGAACGCGTCATCGCATGCTTTCGACCAGGCGGATAGGGCGTTGTCTCCAGCCAGCAGTTGAGTCAAAGGGGCGATGATCATGGCGAAGTTCTTCACAAAGCGCCGAAAATAGGAGCAGAGGCCGACGAAACTGCGTAGTGTCTTCAGATTAGTGGGCTTGGGGAACTCGGCAACTGCACGGAGTTTTGCAGGATCCGGAAGCACGCCTTCTTTGGATACGACGTGGCCTAAGATGGTGAGCTTACGAGCAGCAAAGAAGCATTTTTTGATGTTAAGTTGCAGGCCAGCCTTAGTCAGACAGCTTAATACCGCTCTTAGTCGTTGGAGGTGAGTCGAGAAATCAGGTGAGAAGACAACGACATCATCTAGGTAGCACAAACACGTGTGCCACTTGAGACCGCGCAAGATACTGTCCATCATACGCTCGAACGTAGCGGGCGCATTACATAGGCCGAATGGCATGACATTAAATTCGTATAATCCGTCCGGTGTAACGAAGGCGGTTTTGGAGCGGTCAGCCTCTGCCATGGGGACTTGCCAATATCCAGACCGCAAGTCCAAAGAGGAAAAGAACTCGGCACCTTGCAAACAGTCAAGAACATCGTCTATGCGCGGTAGGGAATATACGTCTTTGCGCGTAATTTTGTTAAGACGTCTGTAATCAACGCAGAAGCGAATAGAACCATCTTTATTTTTTACGAGGACAATAGGCGATGCCCACGGGCTATGGGACGGCTGAATCATGCCACGCCGAAGCATATCGCTCACTTGTTCGTCGATGACGCGGCGTTCAGAAGGTGAGACACGGTAAGGACGCTGCCGGAGTGGGGCGTGCGAACCGGTGTCGATGCTATGCGACACTGTGGTGGTGCGGCCGAGAGAATGTTGATGGCAGTCGAAGGAGGCGGCAAATTCGCGTAGCAGTCTGACAAGTTGCGCGCGTTGTGTGGTTGTCAAATCACCGGAGATTGACGGTTGGAAGCACTCCAACGGCGGTCGAGTCGCATTGTCGAGCGCGGCGAGGGATGTCGAATGCGCGGTGTCGGGAGCATCGAAGATCATTGAAGAATCCACAATTTGAGCGTAACCGAGGCACTCTCCGCGATTCAATGTAACCGGCAGCAAAGACACATTGCACACACACATCACACCACGGCCAGCACTGATGGCGATGACGGCAAAGGGCAGCGGAAGGGAACGGCGACGGGCGAACAAGTCACATGGCGTGAATAAAACGGTTGCGTCACGTGCAGATACACAAGACACAGAGACGACGGTGGCGGACTGAGGAGGGATATCGGTAAATTCGGCCACAATCATTTTTGTAGGCGTCACAGGATCTTGGTCCATGGCTGCAGCGGATGGCAACGACTACTCCACCTCGGCGCGGGCGCAGTCAATGATGGCATTGTTAGACGAAAGGAAATCCCAGCCTAGAATGACATCGTGGGAGCAGGACGGCAGGACAACGAACTCAATGACATGAAGAGACTCCGCGATTACAACACGAGCAGTGCAGGCTCCCAAAGGTTCGACCGGCTGTGCGCTCGCAGTACTCAAATACAGTCCGGAAAGAGACGTCGTTACTTTTCCTATCCGTCGGCAAAGTCCTGCGCGTAAAACCGAGATTGCTACGCCCGTATGCGACCAGTGCGAATGTTGGAATCCCTTCGACATATACCTCAATTACGTTGCAGGGGTGATTTGGAGGCCTTGGGTAAAGCGAAGGGGACGCAGTTCTCGCCTCGGGAACTGCGACACTTAGTTTCCCTCAGGCAGAGGGCTTGGACGGCATCTCATCGGTGAGATGGAATGGCGGCGTGGGGATGGCGAACGACGAGTAGTGTAGGGAACAGGGGTTTCATCTGGCGGCACAGGGGATTGTAGCTGGCGAGGGGCGTAACTGTTCATGGGTCGGCGGTAATCATAAGTAGGCTGCATAAGGCGTCGACAAAAGCGGGCAACGTGTCCCGGAATACCACAATGGTAGCAAATTGGGCGGTTGTCGGCTGTGTGCCAAGGATTTGGCTGGCGTGGTAGCTGTGGTGCAGGCGGCGAGAAGGGAATCGAGGGCGGTCGCGCAACAGCTTGGAGAGGTGGACGTGGAGCGAAGGGCGGCCTTGCAGCGACGTCAGCGTATGTCAAGGGCGCCGCGACTGTAGGCGGTGGAATAGCAGCAGGCAGGCACTCAGCAACTTGCTCCTTGATGACGGTCTGTAACCCCCGTGTCAGCGGGGAGTGTGGTTGCGCGTTCGTAAAGGGCACCAGGGAAAGCTGCCGAGCAACTTCTTCTCGCACGAACTCCTTTATCTGGTGCATTAGAGGCGACTCGTCAACACCTAGCGTCAGACCTGAGACAGGGGCGAATTCTGAGGGCGGGTGTCGTGTGACAACTCGCTGCCTTCGAAGTTCGTCCGTAACTTCGACACAGCGCAATGACGACAGACACTGTGGTCGGGTTCCGGGCGACCAACATCTGGAAGGCGTCGTCCTCAATTCCCTTGAGGATATGTCGGATCTTATGGGCGTCTGGCATCGTTGCGTCGACTCTGTTGCACAGATTAACGACGTCTTCGATATAGCTGGTGAAATTCTCACCTGGTTGCTGGGCGCGTCCGCGCAGGCGTTGTTCGGCCTGAAGTTTACGTACAGCAGGACGACCAAAGATTTCCGTGAAGTTGGTCTTGAACGCCGATCATGTCGAGATGTCGGATTCGTGGTTCCGATACCACAAGTGCGCAACGTGGCTCAAGTAGAAAATTACGTTGTTGAGCTTTTCCCTATCGTCCCAGTGGTTGTGCCTGCTGACACTGTCGTACGAGGCGAGCCAGTCCTCGACGTCCTGATCACCGGTACCCGCAAAAATCGCAGGATCCCGCTGACGCTGCACGCCAGGACAGATGACAGTTGGTGCCGTGACTGCAGCTTCTTGGGCTGGATCATCAGGCATGGTTCGAGAAGACTGGGCTGGATCGTCCGGCATGGGCCGAGATGATTGAAGGGTTCGGCTTCGAAGTTCCAGCATTGATGGAGTCGTACCCAGCACTCTCCACCAAATGTCAAGGTGTTTATTGACAGGATTGAGAGGTCGAACTCGGTGCGGCAGTCAGAACCCTGCGAGCAGTCAGGACGAGCCCCGTGCGTAAAAGCGCTGGTGATGCGCCTGACTGACCGGCACTTCTTCGTCGTATTTCATACACCGGAGATGCACCTGGCTAACCGGCACTTCTTCTTCCTTACAGTACATATACATATACTGTACATGTGTACAGTATATACAGCGCTTATATTGCCCTTGTGCACCGCAGCGCCCCTAGCTACGCACGAGAGAGAGAGAGAGAGAGAGAGCGTCGGGAACGAGAGAGAAAGAGAGCCCAGCTGCGCCTCTAGCGGGAGCGGCGAGTACTAACTAGTGGATACGACTGGCGCGACAAGGGACAAGGCTCAACCCTAAGGAGCTTCGCCCCTAAAAAGTACCCGATGCCCGCCGGGATCGAACCCGCGCCCGCTGCATGGCAGCCAGATACTCTACCACTGAGCCACACTAGCGCTTGCTGACGGGAAGCGGAAACATGACTTAAAACGCTCCCAAGCACGCAGGGGGAGACTACTCGTGCCTCCGCCAGTATGGTGGCGCCATCTAGGTAAGATGCCTGCAAACGCAGCGTCCGCAGGCGCAGACGACGATATGCGATTCAGACGAGGCACGTAATCAACGTGCTCCCGAGCTGCCGAGCTTCCGCCAGTGTGGTGGCGCCATCTAGTTAAGGTACCTGCAAACGCGTGCGCGCCGATTAATTAAATTAATTAATATAATTATATGGGATTTTACGTGCCAGAACCACAATCTGATTATGAGGCACGCCGTAGTGGGGGACTCTGGATTAATTTGGGCCACCTCGGGTTCTCTAACGTACACGGGTGTTCCTGCATTTCGCCTTGATCGAAATGTAGCCGCCGTGGCCGGGAATCAAACCCGCGTCCTCGAGCCAGCAGCGCGACACCTCACAAGCTAAGCTATTACGCTGGGTGAAGTTCATGTGACGTGGTGCACTGATGTTATCGGGGCAAACATGCTTAGATATTAGCAGAATGAGTATCTGCGTCGGTGACGTTACGGGCAAACCATCTAAAAGTAAACGCACCAGAACCCACCTTTGGCTCAGGGTCTTGCGCCCATTCTTTTTTATACGTTCTCCCATACTTGGCCCACTCCCCCATGTTTGGATTCTCCTCTTTGAGGAGGATCCGATTTATGTCCAGCCTATCGAAATGAATCTCGAATGTAAGCACGAACAAAAATTCATCTAGCTGGAGAAGGAAAATGACAGTAAAGCTTCGCGCGAGAAACGTGGAGTAGGT
This sequence comes from Dermacentor silvarum, assembly GCF_013339745.2. Lineage (NCBI taxonomy): Eukaryota > Metazoa > Arthropoda > Arachnida > Ixodida > Ixodidae > Dermacentor > Dermacentor silvarum. Next base: position 77,673,435 of record NC_051161.1, read on the forward strand.
CGAAAGCTGTGCCTGGCGCGATACTTCACCCAGAAGACACGGCCACGAACACACTGGAGCGTGTCATCCACCCGTGCTTCCCTTCTTTCATGTCGGCGCCACGATCGCCCGACGCCCCCGACCCTATGTTATTGCTCTCCATTCCTGAGCATACCCATGTTAGTACAGTGTACTGTGAAAAATCCACTACTCCCAGGTTCATCCCGATGCCGGGGATCGTGTGCATAACGGTCAAGTGGGGTGTAAGTTTAAGTGCATCAAAGATCAAAGCCACCGGCTCAGACTACGGCGCAGAGAGGGAGAAGAAGAGGGGGGGGGGGTCACTTCGCGCACGCACACACGCACAGCCACGCGGCCGGCTCAGCCAGCTAAAACATAGCCTTTGAGATTTGCTTCTACCCGATCAGAGCCACCTCTGGAGCGTGAATTGGGTGCCACTTTTAGCCCAAACAAAGCCAAGTCGCAGATTTTCAGTAGCCCAAAAATAGCCAGATAGCCAACTCGTCCACGTCGATGCCAACATTTTTTTCCTGTAGCCCAATTTGGCTATAAATAACCTGGCAACACTGTCCGACGCTCCTACTTCACCCCCACCCCCACCCCCGGTGTGATGCGATGAATTGCCGTGCGCCGTGAATCACCCATACCTTGCTCAGTAAATTTCATCGTCTTCAAGTTGAGGTTGAGTCGTCTTCCAACTATTGAAGATTTTGACGCTTCTGTTTGATATAACGTGGACCCAGTGCGTGGTACATAATCGTTATCGCACTCCGATCCACACCCATCAGAACTCGGCATCTGCAAATGGACATCGAACCCGCGACCTCGCGCTCAGCAGCAAAGCGGCAAGGCCACCAAGCGAGCCACCCCGGCACGTTCACCAGCGACATTTGCGATGTCACGACTTTCATGAAAGTAAACAAGGGGTTACACAAGCTCATGACAAAGTGTGAAACAGCACTGCTATGCTCACTCTAATGCAAGTTTGCGTCATGTATCGCGAAGAGTATCATCCACACTTTGCGCGCTGAAAACGTGATCGAATAAAGGCATGCCCTTGTCAGGCACAACAGGTGGCCTCGCTTTCTGCAAATGCCATATGGCGTCATCATCATCAGCCTATATTTATGTCCACTGCAGGACGAAGGACTCTCCCTGCGATCTCCAATTACCTCTGTCTTGCGCTAGCTGATTCCAACTTGTGCCTGCAGATTTCCTAACTTCATCACCCCACCTAGTTTTCGGCCGTCCTCGACTGGGCTTCCCTTCACTTGGTATCCATTCTGTAACTCTAACGGTCCACCAGTTATCCACCCTACGCCTTACATGGCCTGCCCAGCTCCATTTCTTCCGCTTAATGTCAACTAGAATATCGGCTATCCCCGTTTGTTCTATAATCCACACCGCTCTCTTCCTGCCCCTTAGCTTTACGCCTAACATTTTTCCTTCCATCGCTCATTGTGCGGTCCTTAACTTGTTCTCGAGCTTCTTTGTTAACCACCAAGTTTCTGCCCCATATTTTAGCACCGGTAGAATGCAATGATTATACACTTTTCTTTTCAACGACAGTGGTAAGCTCCCAGTCAGGATTTGGCAATGTCTGCCGTATGCACTCCAACCCAATTTTATTATTCTGTAAATTTCTTTCTCGTGATCAGGATCCCCTGTGAGTAATTGACCTAGATAAACGTACTCCTTTACAGACTCTAGAGGCTGTCTGGCGGTCCTGAATTCTTGTTCCGCTGCCTGGCTATTTAACATTTTCTTTGTCTTCTGTATATTAATCTTTAACCCCACTCTTACATTTTCTCGGTTAAGGTCCTCAATCATTTGCCCTAATTCGTCTCCATTGTTGCTGAATATGACAATGTCATCTGCAAATCGAAGGTTGCTGATATATTCGCCGTTGATTCTCACTCCTAAGCCTTCCCAGTCTTAGAGCTTGTATACTTCTAAGCATGCAGTGAATAGCAATGGAGAGGTTGTGTCTCCTTGCCTGACCCCTTTCTTGATAGGTATCTTTCTACTTTTCTTGTGGAGAACCAAGGTAGCTGTGGAATCCTTGTATATATTTGCTAAGATATTCACGTATGCCTCCTGTACACCTTGATTTCGCAATGCCTCTATGACTGCTGATATCTCAACTGAATCAAATGCCTTTTCATAATCTATGAAAGCCATATGGAGAGGTTGATTGTACTCGGCAGATTTCTCTATTACCTGATTGATGACATCGTTATGCTCCATCGTAGAATATCCCTCCCTGAAGCCAGCTTGTTCTCTTGGTTTGCTGAAGTCAAGTGTTCCCTGATTCTATTGGAAATTATCTTGGTGAATATTTTATACAATACTGAAAGCAAGCTGATGGGTTTATAATTCTTGAATTCTTTAACGTCTGCCTTCTTTTGGATGAGTATAATGTTGGCATTCTTCCAGCTTTTTGTTACACTTGAAGTCGTGAGGCATTGGATATAAAGGGCCGCAAGATTTTCAAGCATGATCTCTAATCCATCTTTAATTAAATCGACTGTTATTCCATCTTCTCCAGCAGCTTTTCCTCTGGTAATTTCTTTAAAGGCCCTTCTAACTTCATCGGTAGTTATAAAGAAGGCGCCTCTGTATCCTGTTCATCACTACTTCGAATGAAAGTAGCTTGGCTGTTTTGGGCACTGTACAGGTCAGTACAGAATTCTTCCGCTGCTTTACTATGTCATCGAAATTGCTGGTGATATTGCCCTGCTTATCTTTCAGTGCATATATTTTGCCTTGTGCTATGCCAAGTTTTCTTTTCACTGATTTCATGCTGCGTCCATATTTTACTGCTTCCTCAATTTTTTCTACGTTATCATTTCGGATATCCCTTACTTTCTTCTTATTGATCAGTTTCGACAGTTCAGCGAATTCTATCTGATCTGTCGAGTTTGACACTTTCATGCTTGCCGTTTCTTTATTAGGTCCTTCGTTACTTGGGAGAGCTTACTTACTGGTTGCCATGGTGCCTTACCTCTTACTTGAATTGCTGCTTCTGAGACCAGCCTAGTTCTGAGATCAGCCATATATGACATATCTACTCGTTAATGCCATATAGCATTAACGGGTAGAAGGGCTAATGCGCTTCACGGCAGGCAGTGAACGCAGGGACGCTCACAGGTAGCACAATTTTACACTCGCCCCGAAGAGTCGGCAGCATGCAAATAGGGATAATCCGACGTTACATGACCAGGGTGACCAGGTTCGGGTCAGACTCCCGTTAAAGCTGGCTGGCGGCGGTTCTCTGCGGACCGCTCCTGTTTCTCTCCTTTTCCAGGATTGCCGTGAGCGGCGTGTTCTTCTACGGCATCGTGGTAACCTTCGGCGTAACAAAGGAGGATCCTCCCTGGCCTGTCTCTCTGGGCTGCGGTCTGCTGCTTCGGTCAGGTAGCACCCGTCGTATAGTGGGTCAGTGGCTGCGGCGTTTGTTTCATAATAGGGTCTTGAAACTTAATGCTTCAAATCAAGACAGATAGAGGAAACGAGAGAGTGGGAAGAGAACAGGGGTCTTGAATGAAACTGCAGGCGAAGGGCTCCGGATTAACTTTGACGGGCTTGGTTTGTGTAAGCATACGCAAAACTTGTCGCAGGGAGGTCTGGGTCTGAGGTCAGAATTCGTGTTTATGGAGAGTGAAAGCGAAACCGCGACATGGTGGCTATGGCGTTCTGGTGATCACAAGACGTCGAGGCTTCTGCATCACTCACGAAAAAAAAAAAAAAAACAGGCTATGAATAGAAAGCATTAAATTCAAGTACACTGCAGAAAGACATTGCGGCTTGCTCAGGCAAGGACGCAATGACATAATCTATGAATGTCATAATCAAGAATGTAATTTATGAATACCATATCAAAAGAAGGATTGTTCTCCGCAAATTTCTCAATTACGTGATTGATGACATGCACCTGATAAATTGTACCCTGGAGCCAGCCTGTTCTCTCGGTTTGCTGAAATCAAGTGTAGCCCTGATCTTATTGGAAATTATCGTGCTGACTATTTTATAGAACAGTGAAAGCAAGCTAATCGGCCCATACTTTTTCAATCCTTCAACGTATCCCTTCCGATGCATTAGTATAATTTTCGCGCTCTTCAAGCGGTCTTGTACGATTGAAATCGTGAGGCATTGCATAGTACTACTACGACTAATAAAAACTGACTGCTTGGCGACTGAAGGGACATTTTTCTTTCACTGTCGGCTGTTGATCGGATGAGGGTGCTATTTAGCTATGTATTTTGATTCCAAACGCCTTCTGTGTAATTTTGAGTAGTTTCGCCTTGTGAACTCGGACTCCCAATAGTGTCGAGAAACATGCAAGTCCACGCAGACGCACGTGGGCGCGCGCACGCACGCACGCACGCACGCACGCACGCACGCACGCACGCACGCACGCACGCACGCACGCACGCACGCACGCACGCACGCACGCACGCACACGCGCACACACACGCACACACACTCACACACACAAACACACACACACACACACACACACACACACACACACACACACACACACACACACACACACACACACACACACACACACACACACACACACACACACACACACACACACACACACACACACACACACACACCCCAGTACACGCACACACACAGACACACACACACACACACACACACACACACACACACACACACACACACGCACGCACACGCACACACTCACACACGCACAAACGCACACGCACGAACGTACACACGCACGCTGACAAGAGCGGGCTCTCGCATAGACAATGCAGTAAAAAAAGTCACAGAAACACATTATTGCACTCGCAGTGTTCTAGCGTTGTCATGAAATAAAACTAATAAACAGAAATTTCTTCGCATTCCAGGGACTTCGCTTTGGCATTGTCGATCGCACAAAGCTAATGCAAGTACACTCTCACAACTTGCAATAGCGTCTCTAAACTAGAAGGCTTGTTTGGGTTTCTTCAATCAGCCCTCACTCTCATGGATGGGGTGTCCACATCTCTGTCTTATTGATCGCGAAAAGCTCTACGAGGAAGGAAAGTCTGGCATTAGGCGGATAGCACTACTTTGGCTGAGATAAATATAGAGGAAACCACAAGCACGTGCGCTTACTTTGCCCTTTCGGCTGATAGATCTTGTTTCTCTCTCCCTCCTAATTGTGCACATTGCTTTTTTGTCCCAACATGATTTCGCTTCGAGTATATTTGAGTCACGCGCTCATCAGGAGCCAGTGCGATGTGAGTTCTCGTGGTCGTCGTTTCGTAACGTCTTTGACTGCCCCGAGTTAAAAGTATGAGGTATGGATTAGCAAGTAGCCCGAATGCGAGCTTTTCTTGTCAGGAGTACATTTTAGCTCTAATCACATTGACCAGTAAGAGCACACTGGCCACTGACACACTTGCCAAAGCAAAAATATTTTTTTACGCATAGATGCTCCCACGTGATCGTCTCCATGACAATCTCAGCAATAAAACCACAGCAGATGTCCTGCAAGAATCTCGATATAAATATTCAGTCTGGTGGTTTATTGTCAACCGTGCGGTGACCATGATTGTGTCTCGCCTGATCTTCTACTTGTGCGCATATCTATTTGGAAACTGCCTTTGCCGCCTAAACCCACTGATGCACGAGACAATGGAACTACTTAATGAGACGAGGCCCCTATTCGTCGCACTATACATAACAGTGAACGAATTGCGCGAAATCGCGCCTGACGTCTCCCACCTGCCGGTGCCAATAGGATTGTGGACGACACTGGGAAGGCGACTATATTTGAAGGCTGCAATCGAGCACACAGAACGAAAGCTCGTGATTTTTGTGCCGTCCCCGCATACTGAACAGCGGCTGATGCTGTCATTCTTGAAAAAAGGGTGGGCTTACCGTCGAAACGCACTCTGGTTGATTTCAACGAAAGAGCACCTTCATCAACTGCACAGAGTTCCTCATAAGGCTTTTTGCTACGTTGCCACAGTCACGTCGACCGACATCAGCGCTCCCCTTGACCGATACTACTCGTGCGAAGCTCGAAGAAGCACGACGCCGAGAGGCCTTGTCGAACATGAGTTCAGTTCCTACCGCGGTCTGTACCCCAAAGACAGACGCATAGTTTTCCGACAGTCATTCGCACGCGATGAGTTCGTGTTTCCGCTGCTCTACCCGGAGATTGCGGGTCTGATCGAGGCCTACGAACTGCTGAACAACACTCTCGTGGAGTTCAAGACGAAAAACGTGCACACGGCGCAAATGCTTATGGACAGGCTCTACGATCTCATTTTGCTTCCGCCAAACCGCGATTTTAGTATTGCTAATAAGTTCTATTATATAAACGCGCAGTTCTCGCCGTGTCACATTTGTTTTATTAGCCGACAAGAAGGACTCGCGCCTCCGTCCTTCCTGGACTCCTGGCTGTCGCTCTGGGTTCTCATGTTAGGACTTTCCCTCCTCGGAGCATCGGTACTTGCTATGGAAGCCGTGCATCGGCGTCTGTGTCGGTGCTCGGTGCGATGCATGGCGCCCTCTGGGCTCGCCATGCAGCTATTGTCCACACTCCTAGGCCGTTCGTCAGGTGAAATGCGCTTACATGCTTTCTCGGTGCGCCTGGCCGCTTTCGTCTGGATGAGCGGGGTTTTAATCTTGGCCGTCTTCATGCAGACGAGCATCACGGCGTCCAAGAATGTGCCCGCCCATGCGCCGAACGTGGATACCGAGGCGAAGCTGTTGAGTTCCCTGCGAAGCGACAAGTTGCGACCGTGCTCCCAGGACTACATGATGCGATACATGAGGAACACCAAAACGGAAACGTTCCAATTGCTTCACTCGAAGTCTCTGCAGTGTGGGCCGCCTTGTTTCCAAAATCATGGGGATCACAAATGTTACGAGAAAGCCGCAGAAGGAACGAAGGTGTACATAACGACGTGCTGCGAACACGACATACTGGTCGCTTCAACTTACGGACTTGTGCAAGGAAAAGAATCTCTCGGCCTCGTCTTGCAATTCTGCGTCACTAGCTTCAACTGGCCTCTCAGGTGAGTCGCGACCTTGCAAGAAGTCAAGGACAGTGAAATCTTTGAGGCTGGTGTGAGTGTTGTTTGAGCTTTTAAATTGTGGAATGTTGCTGTGATGGAGGCGTCATCAAAATATTCCTGGCTAACATAGTAGTTGAACGCCATAGACACTTGCATGGCCGGGAAGGTTGGCGCTGGGCAGTTCCCGACGACTAACCATATCTGAAAAGAATGCCAACTGGCTATTTTTAATCTAAACACGAGGGGAGGGGTCGGGATAAATTATCATATTCAGCGGCAGACAACAATTACGAGCCTTACGGCATGAATTCATTGATTATCAAGTGCCACATTTATTGAATCTCTGCCCAGATATATTCTACATAGTGTTGCAGTCTCAATTTTTTATCTACACCAAAAAAGCTAGTAAAACCTTTGACAGGTCTGACTGCCTAATTTCATTGTGTAATCGAAACGTATCCTAGATATGTTGGTGAAAAGGACCTTCTAGATTATGAAGAGACACTGGAATACCCATATAGCACTGACCTGAATTTTGTTAATGGAATGTGCCATGTGTGACGGTGTCCATTTGAATTTTAGCATGTTTATACACAAGAGTTGGACTAGCACTTGTTTCTCACAGGAGAAGGAGCAGCGGAGATTTCACATATTTAGGAAAAAAGGGCCACTTTTTGCGGACGTGTACCGAAAGTTCGAACTGTGTAGGTAATTAGGAACTTTGAAAACAATTACTGAATACCCTCTTTCTCCCAATCTTCATGCGTTATACACGGCATTTAGTTGTTTTTCCCGGTATCCTTGGTGATCTAGGTGAGGAATAGTATTTTTATTTCGTTGAAGTGGCTAATGATAAATGTTAAATCTCTGTATGCTCATTACAGCCTTTGTAGAAAGTTGCTCATTCAAGCGTTCCAGGGTGTCATACTGCAAATAATCGAAATGTTTCCCACACTCGTAAGAGCACTACGTGGGATACTAAATTTAAATTCTGTGAATATAGGTAGAAGTTTAAACTTAATGCGTTGTGAAACTTTCACGTTCTTGCTTTAAATGGAAGTGTTGGAGATAATTACTAGACCATCGTTTTATCCCTATACTTTCATGCGTCATACTAGGTTCGTAATTTGTTTTTCCGGTGTCCTTAGTAAATTAAACAATCAATTTGGTTTACATTTGCAGAAACGTAGGGGCGTGGTATTGGTAATGTGTAGAGAGGAGTTATATGCGCCTTTTGCAATAAATATGTGCGCAAGTGGTCCACAGCCTTATTAGTGTATTTTAGGAGGGGCGTAAAACTTAGACTGCTGCCTTGGAACAATTAAAAATACAAATGAGGTCAACTTTTGTGAACATAGGGGGAACGCTACGCCAAGTTTGTTGGCGATGTAAAATGCGTGTTGATCAAACTAAGCTGTCAAAAAATTGATAAGCAAGTGTTCCCAGGTGTTAGGCTGCTGTTTTTAGCTATGTTTCCTACTGTACCAAGCGAACTCTAAGTTGCAGAATTTTTATACCATAAATGGTATTTTAGGTGTAACGTGTCACAAAGTTTTAACTTTCTTGACTTATTTAGAAGCGTTACGAATATTTATTGAATCCTTGTTCTTGATTAAATTTTTTCGAGCATGATATCTTAGGTTCGCCTCGTGTCTTCATTTATCTCAACGAGGCAGCTTCTTTACGCTCGGAGGCAGTAAGGAGCAGATAATGGCTGGTGTGTAGGCAAAGTTCGAGATGTATGGCTAATTGAGGCTTTGGCAACAAAACACATATGGAAGCGCTCTAGAGCGTTATAAGCGTGTCCAACGAGTGGAGCAGAATATAGCCCGATGCCCTTGCAGAACTAGTATTTACATAGGCCAAATTGACCAAACTTAGCGAAAATTGGTGCAACGCTGTAGAAAATCTCTGTGCGAAGTCAAGTCTGATTTGATCAAGTACAACCTTTGTAGCTAAGGTTCTTAAGTATTAGAACGTCTGATGGGCGGCCTTACCAGCTATACTTAAAGGTGTCCTGACATAGCTTTACAACAGTCCGATATTCCTAAGAAAGGGGGCCATGATAAGTGCAATGTGTCACAAAAGGTTTATAATCATGGTTCACTTAGAAGGCTTTGCAAATAATGGCAGAACACTTGCTTTTTTCGCCAAAATCTGTAGCGTTATAAGACAGTCGTGGATACTTTCTCCGATGTCTTCGACGAACTAAACAAGACACTGTTAAATTGATATGGAGAGAGAGAGAGAAATAACATTTATTAGCACCGTAACCATTATTAGCAGGAACTAAAGCCCAAGTCCGGGCCTCCTGGTAGGCTCATGCCTCCTGGCCCAGCACGTTCTTGACGTGCTCCACCAGAAGCGGTCAGCACAGTTTTTCAAACCTTCGTGGGGGAGTGGTCCACTCCTCCCAGCTGCCAGGAGAATAACACGCGTGTTGTGGGTATTTTGTAAGTAGAGTTCAAAGTGCACAACGAGACCATCTAAGACATTTGCAATAAATTACGCGAGAAAGCTTTCGGGCGTTTCATGAAAGTGGTTTAGAAACAATTGAGAATTTAGCCCGCTGCCTTGGGAAACAACCGAGATCAAATCTAGCACAAATGGGGAGGACACCATGGTTAATGTTCTGTCGAAGGGACACGTGTGTTGATGACTTACTGGCTTTTTGAAAATTCGCAACAAGAAGTACTCAGAAGCCTTACCTGCGGGCACTGTTTCAACCGACAGTTACATAAGGCAACATTTTTTAAAGTATGGGATAAAATTGCAGGTAACTGAAAATCTCATTACAACTTCTCGAAAGAAACAGCCTTACTGGACATTCGGTTGTAATACTGCATGGCCGCACGCATCTGCAGTATCTTTTTGTTGTAAAATTGCAAGTCCTTTATGTTGAACGTATTGTGTTGTGTATAACCTCGACAATACATTGCTTTAATTAACGAAAAATTGTAAAGTAGACTTTAACGCCAAGTACTGTTTTTTAATTATCAAGGTTGTTTGTATCAAATGTGCACCTTTTATATGCGCTGTACAGCTGCTACTGAGCGGGGTCAGTAATTGCTGTAAGGCACTGATTGCCTTTTCTCCTTGCATCATCTTGAGATTTTATGTAACTTGAAGAAATAAATTCAAATTGTGCGCGTGCGGGCACACGCACGGAGACACACAAACACACACCACACACACCACACACACACACACCACACACACACACACACACACACACACACACACACACACACACACACACACACACACACACACACACACACACACACAACACACAACACACACACACACACACACACACACACACACACACAACACACACACGCACTACACGCACACGCGCACGTACACGCACGTACACGCACACGCGCACGCACACACGCACGCACAGCACACACACACACACACACACACACACACACACACACACTCACACACACACACACACACGCGAATCGATGCGCAAGTGATAAGATGTACAAGGCATTTTTTGTATGCGGAACACCTCTTTATTGCGATAGCAATTATATGGACACTACAAGCGGATTTCTGTCGTCGTCGGCGTGAGGTTCTGTATGAAGTCCAAGGGCGATAAAATTGTCGCCACGCCGCCGTATGCTGTATGTGCGAGAGAAAGTGCGCGAGGGACGCGCGCTTTCACGGGGAGCGAACGCACGGCGGAGAGCAAACGCGACTACTTCCGTAGCGCGAAAGGCCGTGGGGGGACGGCAGGGTGTGGAGGCGACGTTTAGCTGCGGCACCAAATGCGTATTTATATAAAAACGTTGCGAGGCGAGAAGGTGGTAAAGAATTGCAACGCTGCTGGTCGAGTGTCCCGTTCTGATCTCGTCGAAAACTTCCGAGCCGCCGCCAGAGGCACGGGCAACAGCCACCAAGGCCGCGCGCGTTCGGTGCGAACGCGGGCAAAACGCCGACGGCGTCGACAACAGTTTTGCGCGTTGCTGATGCTGCTACGTGTCCAAGTTTACACAGCTGATAAAACTACTATCCTTACTCCCTATAGCTCTCTACTAGTTAGCTATCGCAATTGATGTTGCGCCTTTCGGGTGAAACTGCGACATTTTTAAAGAAATCCCGTGACTTTGATTCTGCCGTTTCCGCAGTTAGGTTACGTTGCAAGGCGGGTATTACCAGCAAGAAAAAGTGTCTGTAAATGTACTGCAAGTCGATGCTAATGACCAGCAAAATGTCAATCATCTAAACGTGACAGTTTCTTTAAAGAAATGCTCCGCATGAAATAAGCACCTGGTATATGTTCTTTATATGCAAAGGTTCATTAATTGGCTGACTGTGATCAAAGTACGCGTTCATTTGCCTCTGTGCAGGTTCGCTCACAAGCGACTTCTGCAGCGGGTGCTGGAAACCAAGATCGGCTACCGGAACCATTCCTACTTTCGTTGGCTTCCGAAACCCCCGCTGACGATTTCCGTGGAGACACCTTTCTTCAGTTACTTGAAGTTGTACTTCGCTGGCTGCGCCATTGCAATTCTAGTTTTCATGGCAGAGCTGATGTGTAGGCGTCGATGCGTTCCCCGTCCAATAGTTAACGATACCAGGGCACCCGCCAGAATTCGTCGTCTTGTACGAAGACGAAGCATTGCGGCGCGAACCAATGTACTGGTATTGCGTACCGTTTGCATTTGTTGAATTACAACTCTCGCTATCTTACGTGAGTTCTTGCGAGAGCATCTTGCGGGTTAAGTGATGCGTCTTCGGCACGGGATTGTTGCCGTGCAAATTGAGACGACTGAAAGAAACATGCCCAGGCCATATTATGCCACGGTGTTTTCGATGCACCCGCCGTGGTAGCTCAGTGGCTATGGTGTTGGGCTGCTGAGCACGAGGTCACGGGATCGAATACCGGCCACGGCGGCCTCATTTCGATGGGGGCGAAACGCGAAAGCACCTGTGTACTTAAATTTAGGTGCACGTTAAAGAACCCCAGGTGGTCCAAATTTCCGGAGCGCCCCACTACGGCGTGCCTCATAATTAGATCGTGGTTTTGGCACGTAAAACCCCATAATTTAATTTAAATAAATTTTTTCGATGCTTCTTTTCTATTTTTGCGACTTCATATGCAAATGAAGGCTCCCGTCCCATATCATAGCGTCGTCTTTAATTGCACTAAATATTTACTTAAGCTGGTATTATTAGTTTATTAATACAACAGCGTAGCGTTGTAGGGCGACCAGCGGCATAGTCGCTTCCGACATTTCAAACATCACAATTAGTAACTCACCCAAGGATTGCTGCACGAACTAATATTTGGGCAGCGTTTGCATTTCTTGATTTACTGCTCTCGTTAACTCATGTCAGTTTTTGCGAGGGCATTTTGTCGGTCTACTTGATGTGTCTTCGGCATGGAAGTGTCCTTGCACAATTTAGCACGACTTACAGACACGTGCACAGGCTGTGCGCTTTCATCGTCTTTTCTCCACCTACTTGCTGTGCTTTTGGGGTTTCTTTTTTTGGAATCAAGTGCTCCGCGTGGGATACCATACTGCTTAATCCGTGTAAGAATTCAGCTCAGATTGTGTCATTCTTTTATTCATGCAACAGCGTAACGATATTGAGAGTCAGTGGATGAGATTGGCATTGCCGACATTTCCGATATCAAAATTATCCGCTAGCTCACTCGATCACTTGATTAATTAATTAATAATTAAGAAATTATTTATATAATTAGGTCAATAAGTCAATTTTGCCATATAAGCTTTGTAGTTGTGATCAGGAATTGCTCATGATAATGAATACGGTGGTGGTTGCGGCAAGAACCATGCGAAGCAGTACATGCGATATAGATGTGGTTTATGTGCTGGGTCGTGACGACACGTGGGAGGCCTACGTAGGTGCACACGATGTAATAATTCCACAGCCGGGTATCATAACATGACTTGAACATCAATAATACTAGCACGGCTAGTTTAGCAGGTCAATTGCACGGCGTGCAAATGTGGGCCATTCTCCACTAAACACTGCTCCAGGTAAAATAAAAATAAACGAGCACGCAAATTGATGGAAGCTTTGCTAGATAAAAGAGCCGCGGTATGTGACTGCAATTTGGTTCTACCGCTGATGTGTATTGTTTCACGGCGCATAATTCGCAGGATGTGGTGTGAAGGATAGCATGCCGTAGTCCAAAGCGTTTTTTAACACGAAAGTGTTTTATTCCGGGGTCCACCAAGACTTCACTGACGTATTTCCGTCACGGAAATACGTCATAGAACATAATACAAAGAAAGAAACCAGAAGAAAAAGTTCCACAAACATGCAAAATTTGGGAATCGAACCCACGACCTCTCGGTCCGCGACGATAGATCGCCGAGCGTTTAACCCATTGCGCCACAAACGCATTCGCAGAGTGCTACACAGACGCGCCTTATATATCTAACACTCCTCCGTGTACCCGCGCTCTTGCTCGGGGCGGTGCCGCCGCCTACGAGCAGAAAAGAGAAGTACTGCATTATGACACTAAAGCCCGGGATACATGGAGCGAACTTTCTCGACGAACTTCACGCGTCAAGTAACGACGCGGCGACACGACGCAGGATGTTTGCTGTGTTGCAATACATGCGGCGAACGCCGCCGCGCGTTGGCCGCCGTGTTGGCGGCGGTCCCGGCCGCCCGCTTCGAACTGAATTTGGCGTTGTCCTTGTAGAATTCACTTAGTTGGAAGCAAATGACTGCGTAAACGGCTTTCGCTTAGTCTCAGGCCGCTTCGACGACAGAGTATTATGGATAACCTTGAGTAGTTTTCGAGATCGCTTCTCGTTTCGAACGCGTCTAAGCCTAGCGAAAGAAATATCCGATGCCAACGTCATCTATCGGGGAAGTCGGGAGATAGGCATGACGACAGCATGTGGCCTCTGAGATCAGAAGATTTCTGTTGAAGGTTGTTGTAGAGAGCTTGCACTGCTTGTCTGTTTCCTCGCAGATCAGCGGATATGGGATGTACAAATACAACGCGATTCCTGAGAGATCATACTAGGAACTACTCAATCGGTGCAGAGACATGCAGACACGGCAACACCAACGCGATTGCAGACGACGCGAAAAGGCGCGCGCGCGCGAAACACCAGCATGCATTGCGACCGGAACTAGTGCCTCCTGATTGGCTGTCGTCCACCGCTGCGCGCTAGACGCTTCCGGCGGCGGCGTTCGCCCGACGAAAATGTTTGGACAGGCAGATCGGCTGCGGACGGCAAATTTCTTGACGCCGGCCGTCGGACGTTCGCCGCCCGACGAAGTTCTTCACTCGGACGCCGGTTATTCGCTCCATGTATTCCGGCCTTAACGCGCACCGACAGTGAACGCTTCGGTGGTCTCAGCACTACGACGCCTCGATGCCAGCATTCGAAGGGACGCTGGCATCAAGAAGCACTACCAACGCCACCTAGGTGGCGTTCACCGTACTCAGCACAGCGGAGCGTGGCCTCCGCAATTAGCTCTGAAAATGTTTCTGAAGTTGATCGCGGAGGCTGCAATTACGACGCGCTGTACGCGCTGATTTGACTCGGTGACGATTCAGTTACGTGCTTTGTCTTGCGCGTTGTATTAGTGTGTCAGTTACGTGCTTCGTCTTTCGCGTTGTGCTAGCGTGTGCAGCGTAGTGCAGCTTCCATATGCACGACGGTTGCTCATGGTCATCGACGTTGGTAGTCGTGATGGAGGAGACGTGCCACCAGGCGTCAGCGTGGGTGCATCAACGCCTAAGGGCGCTTTAGCCACAAAACACCAATAGACATTATATATCAATGTGCAATAAACATTACACTACTTCTGTGAAGACACGTTTCACTTTCGTGTTCTATACCGATTCCTATATAAGAGGGATGAACCACATTTTTTTTTTGTCTTTTAGTGACATCGATGTTGTGAGCATTTGTCGTGTGCGGCTGTACTGCCTTTTTTCTTCTCCTTTATACACCGATTGTTGGGTGAACAAGTAAAATAAAGAAAAAAATCTCACGTTTATATTGTTATTTAGTTTGAGGCTGGCGTCGTGGCACACCATAGACGGGTTCGGTCGTTGTGGAGACAAGTTACTTAATACTTCTTTTAGATAGGTCCCTGTCATCCATCCAAACCCGGTGCTTGAGAAGTACACCATCGACTGTGGCGCTGAGTTCTTTGGAAATGATATGCGAATCGTAATCACCTTCACATTTCTTGAGCTTTTTATGTTCAACTAAGAGGATTGTTGGTAAGACCTTGAGTTTCAATAAACGAACAGCTCTTCCATACGTCATGCTTCTAGGATAGTTCAGGGAAAGGCGTTATTTAGGCCATATAACACAATAAGTATAATCAAACAATGAAACCAAAAGCGCGTCTTGTTGTGGTGAACATCGCTGTGCAAAGAAATGAAAACCTATCTCGTGGCCTTCAGTGGTATCTTATCCAAGGCACCACACCAGGCTTTGGCGACATTGGCCCAATGTCGGCTGGATTTTGCCTGGATATTAGTACTATGGCGTAATTCCGAAAAAAAAAACTTTACAACGACACAAAAACGGTCTGACTATGACTATTCCTGAGCGAATTACGCGCCCTCGTTTCCAGGACCAATGAATCATTTCGAGTGGCTGCACGCTTATACGTCATTATAATTTGTCGCGTGTATTGACACATTGATACAGTGACCTTTCTATTCCAGCCTTCTTAGTGGCAGTGTCCTTAAGGAAGACCTAGCGTGTCTATGCATGCGTAAATGTGCATGTTGCCGAGGCTTCGGTGTCTGATAGACGTTGCCTGGCAGATCAAATAAAAATGTTCAATGGCAACGACGGGCTATTGTTGTAATGGAACGACGGACGTTGATACAATATTTTCTGCACTGGGCCCTGAAATGGCTATTGTGCGTCACCTTATTAACCATTTTGACACGATCTTCAATGCTGCCTAGGATAGCTCACTGAATTAGACAGTGATGACGATAGTTTTCAGTGATGTTGGGTCTTTTTAAAAGAAATTAACAAACTCTCACTCAGTGAAGAAGCTCTAGGCTCTACCGCAATTCAAAGTGGTCTTGTACCAGCGTTTGATTAGGAATACGTTCGGCGATCCTTCAAGGCTCGGAAGTGCCTAACAGCCAGACGGTCCAAAACTCCACAAATAGACACTATCCCACGCATTGGTTCCATCACTAATTCCTATGACAACTAATCGCGCGTTCTACGTATAAAACTTTCATTCTCAGACACTATGCAATATTTACATACTCTCGATACCAGTTCTTGGCCACCAGTAAACATAATCGCTAATGATGATTTACCGATTCAACCTCTTAATTCAGCTAATAATTTCTGTTAATAATCGATTGCAATATCCCCTATTTTAATTGATAAACGTCATCACCAAAAGTTTGCTGATGACGGTGAATTGCGTACTAATCATCTACGTGCTCGCACCTTCAGGGGGAGCATCAGTGGGACAATTCAAGTGCCCATCAAACGATCCACACTCCAGCAAAGACAGGCCTTAGAGATCTCTGCTGGATACCGACGTGCTGCAAAGGGGCTCTGGGAAATGCATGCCTGTTGCCACCTGAGTCGCGCTGGCCGCTGCACTTATGGCGGTGTTTTGCGAACTGCGCCTTTACCAGCAGGGGCTTGGCGCTTCACTGTTTCTCGGGGCTGCACAGTGAAATGTTCGTTTGCAATGCGGCAGACCCACGGAGGTTGTATCTCTTTCTGGAGTGAAATACCATTCCTTGCCGAAGGAACGTCCACTTCCTTGCCGCAGTTAGCCCGTAACATAAGTTACCACATTCATAGTTGCCACATAATGCCAGTAGCCACACTTTCACCTTCCGCAAAACCGGTATTACGACGCGGATGATGACCGAAGGAGGCTGCCTGGGCCATCTGCGGTTAAGAGGCAGGCCCGTGACGACGCGCAGCTTCCCAAACTGAACAATTTGTTCTCATCTTGAAGGCAAGACATTATAGTGTCTAAGAAACTGGTCGGGCCGCATATTATATACCTATCGAGGCTGCCGAGATGCCTACATGAGGCGCTATAACGTAAAATGATTCCAAACTGTTTTGATTCCAAACTCCTGACGTCAAATTTACGTAACCACCGAGGCAAGCATCGGGCGGCGACCCGCAGCGTTGTCTGAACAACCCAATCAAGCACTCTCCTCGTTGATAGGAGGTCACCTTTGTTCGCTTTCAAAATCAATAACATTGTCGACATTCAGCGGTTTTTCTTACCTAATTGGCTGACAAGAGGTGAAGAGCACGCTCTAGTGGAGAGGGTTTCGATGGGGCCGAGCCAGCACAGTGAAAATAGATAACCGCATGAAGAGGGTGGTGCCGGCTTCTCCGATTGGTCCGCTTCGCCTTACTTAGCTTGCGGTGGCTGTTCGAAAATCGCGGCGGCGTGCAACGGAAGGATAAGAATGGCGTTAAAACGGAGCCTCATCAAGGAAGAGTTGGCAGAGCGATGTCGTATGCATGTCGAAAGGGCTCGATAACGTTTTACTGCCACGCAAAAATGTTTATCATGCGCAACTAAATACATGCTTACAGGCAGGTGCGAGTAGCGAGGGCCTGAGCGATCGGCGAGCAGCCATCTTCTATTCCTTTCGGAACGGGGCAGTCTGTGGCTATTGCGAAAAAATTTCGGTTTTGTTCGGCATATTAATGCATTTTTTTCGCGTACACGTCGCTTTGACGTGGTGAGTTTTCGCGGTTTTGTGAGGGCGCATGACAGACTGGCGAAGTGGGCGTAGCCAGAAAACATTGGACCAATGGCAGAGGGCTAATGGTGAAAAGGCGTTGAATCAGGAATGATTATTTTTCTTTTTTGCGCAGTTTAATCATGCATATAATCAGTGTGTACACGTTATATAAGATGGGGAGCTATCGCGGTTTTCGTGTCGTCGCGTGACAGACAGGCGAAGTTGGGAGTGTCCGGAAAATGGTTTGACCAATCGTGGAGGCTGATTGCCGAAATTGGAGCCAAAACAGTTTGGAATCATTTTACGTTATAGCGCCCCAGGTTTCTAGACAGTGAAATCGCATTGTTCTCGGAATGCTTTGCATTTTTATGCGATTAGCGATCTTGGGGAACTTCATCATGTTTGCGGTATGTATGTTTGCCTGTATCTATCGTCTTTCACGGAAACATTTTCATTAGGAACGTAGTACTGGGTAAGGACCGTTCTTCAATGAGCCTCTTTACGCCAACTTGGCCCACTGGGAACGTGCCACTAGATGTGCCTTTCAATTCAATCAACATATTTTAACATAGGTTGAAAACGAAGGCAGGTAAAATACACGCTGTATTTTTAATGGCAGCCAAGAAGAGCGTGCAGCCAATGCAATTCATCGTCTTCATTGACGCTGACCTTTCCGCGTGCGTTCCCGTGGTGTGGAAGTCCCACATCGTTAATCGCCCCCCCACGCAAAAAGCATCTGCCTCGGTCGCGTTAAACGCTTTTTGGCGGAGTTGAGAGCGGTAAATGTAGCTCATTGGGTGCAATGTTGACGTTTACCTACGCGCATAGTATGGCTTCATGTACACTACATGAATCAGCTAGCGCAAGACAAGGGTAATTGGAGATCATAGGGAGAGGACTTCTTCCTGCAGTGGACATAAATGTAGGCTGATGATGATGATGACGCTACATGAACAACTTTAGCTGAGGCGGCGCGTAGTCTTTTACGCACCAAAATACCGGCGTAGAAACACGCAGACGTCCAGCCGCCTGGTACCCAAAGCTTGCTGCTTCTTGTGCGGCGTGAGATTGAGGCCGCGTCTCCATCTGTTCCTCAGGCCCGTTCTTACTACGAGTCCACCCCCGGAAGTATCGTTGAACCAAGTCGTCGTACGCGAAGAGTTTGCGAACGAAGTCATGCATCCCATCTGTGCCGTAAATCGCCCTAAGGGCAGGAATTTCTTTCGACCTCCGCGCCCACAACCAGACTATTCTTGATACTGCGATCCAAACCAGTGGCGCACGCACGACGACAGGCCAATATGCTTCAAGTGCAATGGAATAGGCCATATTTTCCGCCATTGTCGCTATCACCGGCCGTCGTCACCTAGTCCCGCGTAAACTTACCGCCCGGAAGACAGTCGGACCTCTTTGTTTCGTGCTCCCGATGACTTACCGCACCCTGATGCCCTTCCTAGAATCCATGGTATATCACTCGCCATCCCCACAGAACTGGTGTTCCCGCTGCCATGTCGCTCACCGTTGCCATACCTTCGTCGTCCATCTTCGTAAAATTGGCCAGTGCAGCTCTCAGAGGTGATGCTGCATTGGCCAACCGACCCGGGAATCCTCTGATGATCCTGGCTACCGACAAAACCTTTTGGACAGTAGAATTGGACGAACGTGCCTGTTTCGGCGTTCATAGACACGTCAAGTTGCCCGCGCCCGATTCAGCAAGTCTCAGATCCACCAGCAATCTCGATACAATAGCCATCGCCGGACTACCCACTTTGCCCCTGGGTCTCTTGTCCTCCTCTGGTTCCCAACGCACCGTGTCGGACTTTCTGAAAAGCTCATATTCCCGTACACCGGCGCATATCCAGTGTGTCGCCAAGTGACCGACGTAATGTTCGGAATCGCTCCATTGTTTTCATCCCCATCGGCTCAACCGCGCACCGACATCGTGCACGTCGTCCGCCTGAAGCCCTACCATGTCCCAGACACTGATTAACCTTGTGTGTGCACTGAACCTTTTCGTGCCGTCGTACTTTGACTGCACCGAGCGGGTGCTTTCGCCGCCGGGGGGTAATTTTATGAGCCATGCACCTATCCTGCGAAAAGAAATAGACATGGCATAGCATACGAGATAGAGGACGAGCTGTATTCCGGCCCGCCATCTTTGTTGTTGCGGTGCCACTCGCTGTTACTTGTTCTAGCGGCCATCGTCATCATCATCGGCCGCGTTTTATTTATGGCGTGCTCAGGTGCATGGGCATGCGCATGAGCCTCGTTCCTTATGCTGCCTTCGGCGAGGCTAGAAAAAGAGAAGAAGAATAAAATATAGTACCTTCTGCTTCTTCCCTCGGCCTGAACGGTTCCTTGTTCTTTCGCTCGGAGACTCACGCATTGTTATAGTGGACCTAACCTCGGTCTCTATAACGTGGTTACCCGGACGTGATGAAGTCCGGGTCACCCAATCATGCTCAGTTAACGTGGCTGCAGATGCCCTCTCCCTTATCGACTCAATATCAACGCCAACACTTGGCTTCGAAGAAATCGCGGTGGCGCAAATTACAGACGTCGAACTTCAGGACATCCACTCATCCACCACGTCACCGGCGCTGTCCGACATTCCCCTTCCTTTTTCTTCGGGCACCATCGCTTGCGACGTCTCACGGGGTCGAACACGTCCGTTTGTCACACTCGGGCTCCGCCGTCAAATATTCGACAAGCTTCACGGCGCAAGTCATGCCGGAGTTCGCGCTACGCAGCGTCTCATAACGACCCGCTTTGTGTGGCCGAGTGTGAACTCTGACGTGCGCCGCTGGGCGTGTGAATGCCTTCACTGTCAACGCTCCAAACGACACGACACATGAAGTCGCCAATTCACTCCTTTCGCACACCCGACGCTCGGTTCGATCACGTTCATATCGATATCGTTGGCCCACTCCAGCATCCAGAGTTGCTCGCTACATCCTCACTTGTGTGGACCATTATACCCGCTGGCCTTACTGGCACGGTACTTACCGTGGCTTCAGCGTTTGTCAGTGGCTGGATAGCACGCTTTGGGTGCCCCAGCGTTGTTACCACCAATCGTGGCCGACAGTTTGAATGCGAACTCTTCCGCGAACTCACGTGCCTGCTTGGCGTCCGCCATGTCCATACCACCGCGTACCACCCATCGGCCAATGGAATGGTGGAACGCTTTCATCGTCAACTTAAAGCCACCTTGATGGCTCGCCAGGCTCGCGCTTCTTGGGCTGAAGATCTTCCTCTCGTGCTGCTTGGCATGCGCTCGTCTTTCAAGGAGGACGTCGGCTGAACAACTGTGGAGTTGGTCTATGGCACAACGTTGCGTATGCCTGGTGAATGTTTCGCGCCAGCTACCATCACAACGCCTGATCCAAACAGTTACGTTCAACAGCTCCGCTTCCTCTTTTCACGCCTGCGCCCTTGTCCTAGCCGGGATGCATCGTCGACTGGTGTTTTTTGTCAGCAAGGACATGACTACAGTGAGCCACGTTCTCGTCCGGCGTGAAGGTAACCGACCTTCCCTAACGCCTTCCTACGACGGCCCTTTCAAGGTGCTCAGCCGTACAGAAAAAAACTGTCACCATCGAACTCAACGGAGGTGAAGAAGTCGTGGTTATCGACAGAGTCAAACCCGCCTACCTGGCGACCTAGCCAGCGTTATGCGCTTTCGAGCCACTTCACTCCCTGCGGAAACAAAAGATTTACCCGACCATCCGACACCAAAGGCCGTTTCTTGGGCGCCCGCTGCATGGCTGCGCTTCTCTTAAACTTGTAAATATCGTATATAAACCCATTTTGACAACTCGCCGTAACAATATTGCCCTACGACCATAGTCGAACAGAGGAACTCTAGCACAGAAGTCCTATATTGTAACCATTACACCATGGACGCTTTTCCCCGACAAATGCGTGCAGGATAACGAAATAAAAAGAACCCGTTATAATGCGGGAACATGTGGGCCGATTCCGAAATTATGTAAGTCTAAATATATAAGCTGATCCCAAAGATAGGGCCAGTCTGACGCTCCTCTTTCTCGCCTCGCTAAAGTGCCATGTGATAAAGTGACTCCGCCCCTATCTCAGGATGAAACGCCTTCCGAATTTTTAAGATTCTGACTCCCTTGTTTGTTTTAACGGGAACCCAGTGCTTCGTACAGAATCGTTATCGAACTCGGACACGCCGCCATCGGAACGCCGCCTGTGCAACCAGAAATCGAACCCGCCACCTCGGGCTCTACGGCAAAGCGCAAGGCCCCCAGCTGATCCGCCGCGGCAGGTTCACCAGCCCAGTACGCAAATTCACAATTTTCGTGAAATTAAAGAAGGGATTTACCAAGCTCGGGCAAGAGTCTGAAACAGCACTGCTATTTGTTTTCACTGCAATGCCCGTTTGTGTCCTGTATCGCACAGGCCTGCATCCACACTTCGCGTTTTGAAAACGCGCACCTGCTGTGGCCAACAAGGTCACAGCAGGTGACCTGCCATTGTGCGTCATCAACGGGTAGGTGCGCTGCTGCGCTACATGGCAGGCAGTGAACACGGCGGCGCTCACAGGTATCACAATTTACCCCTCGGGCCGAAGAGTCGGCAGCATGCCGATAGCGAGGGTTCGACGTCGGTTGAACAGGGTGCCCAGGTTTGGGCCGGACTCCCGTGAAAGCTGGCTAATGGTTGTCGTCTGCGGACTCC
Source organism: Dermacentor silvarum (assembly GCF_013339745.2). Taxonomy (NCBI): domain Eukaryota; kingdom Metazoa; phylum Arthropoda; class Arachnida; order Ixodida; family Ixodidae; genus Dermacentor; species Dermacentor silvarum. The sequence continues at coordinate 77,695,911 of NC_051161.1, forward strand.
TCCTGTTTCTCTGTTTTTCCACGATTGGCGTGAGCGGCGTTTTCTTCTACGGCATCGTGGAAACCTTCGGCGTTTCGAGGGAGGAAGCGTCCTGGCCTGTCACCCTGAGCTGCGCTCTGCTCCTTCTGGCAGGTAGAGCCCATCGTAAAGAAGATCGGTGGAGGTGGCATTTGATTATTAATTGGATCATGGCATTTAATGCTTCAGAGCAAGATAGCTAGAGAGAGCGACATAGATTGAAAGAGGCTTTGAAAGAACGTGTAGCATTGCATTCAAAAACACAGAGAAAAAATGAACACGGTTACAGAAACGGAGCGCAAACTCTCAACATTGTATTGGAGAGAAGAACGTCGGCCTATTTATACGTTGTCGCAAGCAACATTGGGCATGACAACGAGGGTAGTAGCACAACGCAAGCACCTCGACACAAACGCGTCGGGCCGTTCAGATACGCAATTTCCTTAGCTCATAAAGTGATCCAGGTCATGCTCAGGCATTGCTCTTTTAGACTTTCGATGAAGTGGGCCTCAATAATGAGGCGTGACATTTAATTATTGAAGTTTGCAATGACCGTGCAACTTTCGGTCGAACTTTGGTCTGCAACCACAATCATCGCAATCAACTGTCAGCCACCTTCCAGTCTTGTTATATACGTTGTTAGAATGCTCGCGAAGCCGGTCTTTGATGCAACCAAACGTTTGTCCGACATAAAAACGTGTAAATGTTAGAGGTATCTGATAACCGAAGCCTTGATTACATTTCAAAAATTTGTTTTGGCGTTTCTTCATACATGTTTTCCCTTCTTTCCCATTACGGTTATTCATTATGCATACTTTGGCTCATTAGGTGTGGGCGAGATTTTTCCAAAGCATTCTTGAGGCAAAGACTGGTGATTGCCTTTTCGCTAGTTTATAATGGGCTGATTTCAACAGGAGAAGAGGTTTGCTTGCTCGGCGTTCATAGCCCCAGCATGCGCTTGTTTGTTTGAAAGCGATCCTAATATTAAGAAAACGGATGCTCTCTTCACTGGGAAGTTCATTACTGATTTGCAAAGAGTTCAAGCATTTCTTAGAAAGAGGATTCATGGCATTTTGCGGATTCATGGCTAGAATCTGGCGGATCGCTCTGTAAAAGAAACAAAAAATCGTCAGCAAATCGGAACGAATCTTGAAGTCTTTTCCACAATTAAGACTCACTAAGTAGACGCCCCACTTGTGGTCATTGTGTCTGAGCATGACATATGACAGAAGGCAATGGTCCTGCTCATACAGAAAAAAACTAGAACTTTACTAGTTGACGAACCGGCCATTGCTCATTAAGAACTCTAACTCTATAGAATTACGAATTTGTTTGCTCTCAAAAGCCTATAGAAAACAGTTGCGGAAAGGTTTAAGGCCATACTTTAACTTCTCGTCTGCTTTACTTTTAGTCTGCCTTTTTTGTCTGCCTTGCTCTGGGGAATTCCGACTTTGTGTACACTTGATCGGCTGTTGAATTTGGCAGTTAGCATCTCGGTAATACTTTCGGCAAACGGGTTGAAAAGTCACACCATAACTATTGGCATTGCCTTGCCAATAGCCGCAACTACTGCGGCTGAAACTGTGGCTTCTATAGACATGGACTGACAGGATGCAGCGGCGGCGTATCCGACATCAGGCTCTTTAATTTCTGCTATTGCTACCGCACAGAAACAGTGGCGTTTTTCCGCACGCTCAAGCACCTTAAAATCCGGGCCACGCGCGGGACAGCTATTATCCGTAGCACTATGTGTTCCATCGCACAGGCAATACCTTGGTGCTTCTACGTCGCAGGCTGACGCGGAGCGAGAGTCGCCACCACTGAGCATCTCAATGAAGATCTGAATGCATTCGCACTGTGTCAATATCTTAAGCAGCGTCGGCACTGCAGGGGTCTAGGTGTCAGCATCTCCATGCGGAATAAATACGGGCATGCCTTCACCTCGGACGAGCGCGTTAAACCGGCGAACGTGACAATAACGCTCTCAATTGGAACTCGGTTATCACCCATTGGCCTATTGCATCTGCAGACAGAAACAACACCAGCCGGAGAGAGCATCTTCAAGAAGGCCTCAGGAGGGATATTAGTGGGTACCCCACGAACAATACCCGTCACACATGCAAGATGAGGCGACACGAAAGCACGAACCGTGATCCTAGCGCCTCTCGTGCAGTTACGCAAGTCACTGAGGCATTGTACATTAGACGACTTGCACAAAGTGCCACTCTTGCCAAAACACCAATGTCAATGAAATGATCCATCGTAGCAAGCAGCTCCTAGAAGTTTTCCGATTAAGTCAATCAAATGGAACCACCATCTGTGGGAACGAGCGCCACGGCCAAGGTATTCACTCTGTTCTGAAGGAATCACTCCAGAGTCACCGGCTCAGTGGCACGGCTAGCGAGCCAGGACGAGCCCTGGCTGGGACCGGAGGCCATCATTCATGGCCTCTGCAAAGGAAAGAAAAAGACACAGGCCTGCGCGGTGCACGCAGCACAGTCACAGCGTAAGCTGGTGGAGCGGCTCAAGAGTAAGTCCAATTTCGGCACTACGCACAACAGGGTCTTCGCGGCAGTCTCTTTGTCTCGTTTTGACGAGAATGATCTGAACTGTCCGCCCGGCGTCGACGGCGAGCTGCGGCTTGTAATGCTTTCTGCACAGCAGTCTGCTGAGCCTGATGATGCCTGGTTGTAGCCGCGCACGAAGCTCTACGATTCGCTTCTTCAGCAGCGGTTCGTACCTTGCGAGGAGACGCCAGAACGTGTACGTACCGAAGAGGTATCCAGAATACGTGGCATACATCTCACATCCCTTTACCCGGGGCACGGTGCGTTGTTGTTGTTGATAATGATGATGATGTTTGTTTATTAGAATCTTCAAAACGGGCTGGTGACAAATAGTCACCTAGCCTGCTTGAGTTAACCAGGTCGAGTTACATACAGCATGTAACTGCTATAGGCAACTTACATGTCGGGCACGCTGCGTTTGCAGGCGCCTTAACAAGATGGCGTGACCATACGGGCGGAGGCTCGGGATCGCGTTGATTGTGCGCCTCGTCTGAATCGCATCTCGTCGTCTGCTCCTGCGCGCCTGCCTAGGGTAGCAACATGGCAGCGCCCTTGCTGTTCCCGATTTCAATTCACGGGCGCTATGGGGAGCTTTTCCTCTAGAGTTTATTATATTAACTCTATGCCACAGGAGATGCAATTGAATCATTATCATCATCGTCGTGTCTCCTCGCGCGCTAGGGCGCGTTTATAGGACATTATGCGTGGCTCAGTGGTAGAGTATATGACTACCACGCTGCGGGCCCGGGCTCGATCCCAGCGGTAACCGGGTACTTTTTTCACATTTCCGGCGATAGCGGCTATACGGACCCCGGCGGCGGCGGCAGACACCATCGCGAACCAAAACGGCTATTGGAATAAGCCCATAACAGCTTACGCTGTAAATGGATGGATTGATGCAAAACTTTAAAGAAAGTCCTGAGGTACGCGACTCAGCGCGCAGTGGGCCGCTCCCACGTTGGGACAGTCAGGCCATGCCCGACCGCCGCATCGTGGGCCCTCTGGACAGCCCATAGTTGCGCCCCGGCATCTGGGCTCTTGATAGCAGAGAGCCACTTGTCCTCAATGATTTATTCCGTGCCTCGCAACGAGGGGCAATGCCAGAGCATATAGTCTAGGCTAGCGAAGTCATTGCAGTGCCTGCAAGCACTACGGGCATAAGTGTCGGGATAAAGCTTGTGTAATAAAGCTGGGCTGGGATACGACCCTGTTTGCAATAATCTGAGGGTCAATGCCTGCGTTATATTTAACTTCTTGTGAGGAAGGGGAAAGTCTCTCCGGCCGAGATAAAAGTGCTGCGTAATTTCGTTATATGTTTTCGGTTGATCTTTGTTCTCCACCACTACGGGCCGGCCGGGGAGTTCTCCATGGTCGCGGAAAGCGAGACTTCGCGCCTTGGAGTGGGCCAGCTCGTTGAGGTTTGTGGGGCCTCCCATGATGGATCCCATGTGAGCGGGGAACCACGTGAGAGTGTGCGTGGCGATGCTTTTGCCTTCGAGGACGCGACAGGCTTCCTTACACACGGCGCCAACGCTGAAGGCGCGGATGGCTGCCCTGGAGTCACTCAAGATGTTGGCATGTTTCTCGTCTAGGAGGACCAAGGCAATGGCCACTTGCTCGGCCGCACATGACGACGTGCTTGGTACCGAAGCTGCGTTAACAGAAGCGACCTATAGAAGGAACAAAGCGGTACATTCAGTTATGTGGTCAATCCCCTCTCGGACACATCAGGGTGCGAACCCGGCTAGCGAGCGCACTACTGATTGGTTCATCCTCTTCCTTCTTCTTCCTCGACTTCTGAAAACCTTTATCTTGCGTCCACTTCTTTCTCGTCCGCCTATATAGAAGAAAATGATCAAGGAAGAGTTCTTGTGAAGTTCACGAGTCGTGACGCATCTACATGCACCATAACACACGTTTATTGAACAATATTAATGCGGAAGCAGCTGTCGAAAACGCTTGTGCAAAGGTTTAGACTTAGTGGCGATTTCAGCGATTTGGTTATGCATTGTGAAATAGTGTGCGCTGACAGACGCGGACATAGAAAGGGGGTACAGGACACATGGAGCCTCCCCTGTTATTTTGAGCAGAACAACGCCAATGTATTTTGTATAAGACAGCAAAATAGTTTTTGCGGTGGCAGACGTACACGGACATAAAAACTTGGAGTACGCTTAAGCTTCGCCTTTAAGAGTGGAACGCGATAGCGTTAGTGGAAGCCAATGACGCCGACACCGACACCGCATTTTCTGCGACATGGAGCCCGATCAAAATTTAGAAAGGCTTGGTTTTCAACATTCCCCTCAATGTTGCCTGCAACCAAAGTACAGCGAAACACCATCAGAATTAGAGGCCGCTTAAGCTTCGCCTTTAGGAGGAACGTGATAGCATTCAAAGATCCCTGGCTGCTTATCAGGCTTCTTTATCGTATATTAACATTACAATCCGACATTATCACGTCTGTAGGTTGTGGTTAAGTAGTACTTTACAATTTTTCTGACATATTTTCCTTTGAGAAATATACAATTTTGGTTCACTAACGCTTTGCACCACGCGAAGGGCCCGCCCGGAAGGGGTGGTTGGGGATGATGTGGGTCGGCATGATTATTTCTTCCAGATGCCGATGCTTACGATGACACCGATGACGACGCCGACACCGACGCCAAATTGTCTGCGACACGGGGCCCTTAACGCTATCGTGGGAGAGGGTACGGGACACAAGAAGCACTTCTTGATTCCTGTATCCCTTTTTTATCGATGAGTCAGAACACTGTGCATAGGACTTTTGCAAGACCGTTAGAAACATTGTAACAAATTCACGTAAGCTGTCAATTCATAAATAATAATTGTCCGCTTTAGATGCTTTAACGGACGCAGTATACAGAACTGCGATATCTGCTTTATGTGTAATGTAACGGATTTGTAACCTTTGTACTTACCTTTGTTTTTAAGTTTACCAATTCTTGGCAACATTCCTGAAAGAATAGGCGTTATAAATTAGTACTTTCCTGCTCACAGTTCCTAGAATATAACTTTTTCTCTCATTTGCAAGACGTTTCATTCAAATCAGTCCAAGAGCGGTTTCATAAAAGCATTTCTGCATTTTAGATGTGTTTGCGCGTCTTTCCTGTCTCCCATTCCCCCCCGTCTCTATCGTTCGTGGGACGTTAAAGAAAACCAACCAATCAATAGTTTGTTCCAGTTTGGAGGGCAAGTAATTAGATCCATGATATATACCAAAAGAGTCGCAATGCCCTAGCTGTAATGAGCACCTAGCTCTACGGGAAAAAGGAACTTCGCGGTGTATTCCCTATCAAAACGCTTTCTGCGTTTCTTCTTTCTTTCCAGGACCAATCATGGGCTTCCTCTCCAAGCGCTACTCCTGCAGAAAAGTCCTCCTCGGCTGCTCCCTTATCAGCGGGTTCGCTGTGAGCATGTGCTTTTTTGCAAGAAGCATCACCTGCATTACTATTCTTTTTGGAATTGTACACGGTAAGTTAAAGCCAACACAGATTAAATTTGACCATCCCCATTGTAACCAGTAGGCGCCGTTCATTGAACTTCGATATAGGACATGTGACTTACTAATCTGTATTATTATTATTATTATTATTATTATTATTATTATTATTATTATTATTATTATTATTATTATTATTATTATTATTATTATTATTATTGTATGCGCGCTCTTGGCTCACTTTGCAGGCTATCGAGAGAATTTAATTGTCCTACACCGTTCCGCAAGTTGTACACAATAATCTGTCTTCCTCAACTCGAATACGCGTCGGTCGTCTGGAGTGGCATTTCCAGATCCAACAGTGATATTATAGATCGGGTCCAGAAAAAGTTCCTAAGCATTTATCATCACCGCTTCGCTAATACGGACGCTGAGACATTTTCTAGCACTGTTGGATTATTGTAATTGCCCTTACTTCGCTGCCGACGTAATCGCGCTGACCTTGTGTTTCTTTTCAAATTTCTTCACGGTATGCTCACGTGCCCCGAACTCCTGAGTTGTATAAATTTTCGTATTCCGCCCAAGATAACCAGAGAACCCATACCTTTCCATGCTCCTACCTGTCATCACCAACACTCAGCATCACCAACACTCAGCCGTCCACAGAATATAGAGCCTTTATAACGCCACACTTTCATGACCTTGATATTTTTCACAACTCTCTGTCTTTGTTCTTTCCCGAGCTTTGCGTTGTTCTGTCATAGTTTCATAGTTTCACATTTTGTTCAACTGCCCTTTTCCCCCATTCTTTTATGTATTCATTTTTGCACCTTGTTGTATGTACACTCTTCTTTTCAAGACTGTTACGTTTATTCATTGTTTAGTTCTACTGATATTCCCCTGCCGTTTTTTTATGTACGCGTGCGCCAGCACTCAGACCGCAGGGTTGTTCCCGGGGACGATAAATAAATAAACGATTGATTCATTGATTGATTGATTATTATTGACACATACTGCTGTGGCGAAGGTGCCCTTTTGACGATTTTATTTGGCGACAATGTTTTTGGTGCAGGCTTCCTTGTCTAATCAACCCAAAGTTGCTGGTCTGCTCAATTAACATATCGCTGCAGGAGCCCTCTGCAATGAACAATTGAGGACGCTGCTAGTTTCACACTTAGTTAAATTGAAGAGGGAAAGATCACGCCGAAAGATGGAGAGCGAAATAGATGTCTTTGTAGGACTGTGTTGATACTATTTGACAGTATTCAAAGTGCTCTTCAGCACTGGCTGGGATGTTGTTTGCCATGTGGGGAGAAGTAGCCGGTTCCACCTAAAGGCGTCAGCCTTTCATAAATACCATGTTATACAAAAAGCCTGCGACGTTGTAGAACTGTAGGTTGAATATTGACGAAGCTGTCATGCTTTCCCGCCAAATGGGATCGCTAACCAAGTCGCGCCGCGGCCGGTTTGTGTGATGTACGATTTCGATCTGACGATGCGCACCACTCACCTGATCCCTCCTCCTCGTCCGCCGGCACTCAGTGAACCGCGCTTTGAGTTACGCGCTTAATTAGATATTCTGCAAACCAACCCACTTTGTTTGAGTAGCTCAACTTTATAACTGTTCTTACAATATTCTTTTTATCCATTCTTTGTTTGAAACATTTACATTGTCTATCGCAAAAAGCCAGCGTCTTCCGGTGCCTTCCAGTGTCAAACCAGCGCGTTATTTGACACTGGATCGCACAGGGAACGCTGGTGATCGCTGGGAGTCACTCGGGACACCAGTGAGGTCGTTGCAGTTGAGCTGGGTCACACTGCACGAGACGTTGATTTCACTGCTATAGCTCTGGGGCGCACTGGTATGTGATTTAAACGCTCTAGTTCTCGCTGGAGTTCGCTGGCTCGTACTGGAAACTGCGCATGGGGCGTTTGTGCCACACTGGTTCCAGTACGCAATGAGTATAGGTGCTGTTGAATATTAAATGTTGATGCAATTTTATAGGCAGATAGTATAGCCTCCTGCCCTAAATATCGCCATATTTTGAGGTAAGAAATGTCTGTTTTGTGTCGCAGCTTGGAATAGATGTGTGTGAGCTGCTCAGTTTAACCATGCATATGTGCCACTGAGGAGGACGTTTGTTTTCGTTATTTCCCTTGTAACTGTGCGGATAGCTATGTTTTGGAACGAAAATACCAAAAGGCAGATAACGCTTCGTTTTTAAGTACTTTATGTTTCTTTTATTTATTGTTTATTCACGCGGTGTTATAGAGGACTTACTGGTCATCAGCAGTGGATGTTTACATTTCGTGTGCATTCACCGCAGTTCTTATGTCGGTGTCGGTAAAGTGTTCCTGTAACGGTTTTTATATATGTGTATAAGCGATCACGCAACCGATGACTGCGAGTTGTCGCGGTGTTGTGGAGTCGGCACGAAATATACAAACGCAAGAGTCGTTCGGACGCGTTCGAACGGACCCCATGAAGCCTGGACTATAAGAAAAAAGTGTAAGAAACCAATGAGAGGCTGCTTTAGGCGTCTGGATAGCATCACGGCATAACTTTACGCTCACGAAAAGCCGGGTAAGAGTGAGTTAGTCCGTCCATGATTCGTTATCCGTTTTCTAACCCCTTTAACATTGTTAACAACCGCCAGTCCTCTGTTCACGCCGAAAAAATAGCAATGGATGAGTGAGGGGAGAGCTGAGAGTGCACTGTCGTTTTCAAGGAAGCGGACGCAGGCGTGGCCACCTCCCTACGCAAGGCATGCACGAACAAGGTTCTCGATCCCCCCGCGTGCTGATGGAAAAATGTCTGTACTTGTCTATTTTGTAGCGGAGAAATCGAGAAAACACGTAACCATGCAAACTTGCTTACTTCTGCGAAAAAGACACGACATGAAGAAAAACAAGAAACGCTTTGTATTTGTACACGTGTCCAAATACCACGATACCTCCATCAGTTGCGCAGGCCACTGGCGTGCTCATGGCTACAAAAAAAAAAAAAAAAAGAAAAGCCACGCGATTTCCTGAGCGGCTCGCCCACGTGTCGTTGTTTGGCACGTGGACCAAATCAGCAAAAATTAAGCAGTTAAATCTGGGTTGTCTGCTTCCCTTGCTTGTATGCCGTGCCCGTGTAGCAGCGAACAGGTCCCGTACGTCTGCTAGATCCAGAGTTAGTATACTTTGCTAGCTGCTTCGTGGGCAGTGCCAACGCTGTTGCGCGCCCGCGATGTTCATTTAATGTCCTGTATTATCCGAGTCGAGCCTGTTTTCTCTATCTGGTTGTCTCTGTTGACCAAGCAGGGCCTCAATGCGTTTTGCCTCAGCTCGTAGAAGAGGTGATTGGGGTGGCCAAGCTAAAGGTGTGGATATATATAGCCCGGCTTAATGCGGACGCGATCCACGCGTGGCGACGCTTTACGCTACGTCGGCAAACATGTGGCAGTTTCGCCCGAAAGGCGAAGCATCGATTGCGATAGCAAATTAGTAGAGCGCTATTCGGAGTAGGGATAGTAGTTTTATCGGCTGCATAAACTTGGACACATTGGCTTACTAACTGAATTAACAATCGTGGTGTCAGCGCGCACAAGCAATCATGAATAGATCCCACTGAATGACCGCAGCCAACGACTGTCAAAACGCTGGCAGTAAGCGCAAGTCCTCGCGGTCTATCGCTTCAACGGAAACTGAGCGGCAAATGCACAGCCCATACAAAGGTCAGAGCCGTGTGGAGATAAGAGACGGTGCGGGCGACCGCCGGGTAGAGAAGTTGTTGGCAGAGGAGAAGCTCATCTACTTGCGCATGCTGAGCGAGCGGCGCGCCTAGGCTGCCTAGGCGCAACTGAGAGATCAGCAGCCGTGCAAGGTTCTCCAACGTTCGTCATTTCCGCATCGCTACTGCTTTGCCGCCAGGTGCACGCGTCGTCTACTTAGGCGCTATTTAGAGCCTGCTAATGAGAAAATTTCGCAATTACCAGCCCCGCAGCTTTGCCGCGATTACATTGACAATATACGCTAAGCCTTTATGGGCAGTTTAGCCCAAGTGAAGTTTCATTGCAATTGGCCTTTAAGCGGTAGACGCCCTACGTACCCACTTTAAAAAACGATCTAACGCTAGAATTTTGCGTAAGAGAAAATTTCAGCTACACCTGTGGCTGGTTTCTATCTGCGAAGGCGACCGGCAATGATAAAGAGCACCTATGAACAGAATTCGGTCCATGGAGCGCCTTGCCGGCGTACTTGTAACCTGGCGTGGCTCGACTTCAACATGTCGGCTTCGCACTGCTCAGTAACCGTGCTCTCACCGTGTACGAAATGTGTACTCACTAGGTATCTATTGTCATCGGTAAGAACTTGCACTTTCTTGATTTCTGGCAATCATAGAAGCCGGTTTGGTTTAGCACGTAAACAAAGCAACTTCTATAAGTACTGAGATGTATCTGCGATGTGTGATTGCTATTTGACGCTCCTTCGCACCTAACAGGAGAACGCTAACGAAATAAGTCCTACTGTTATATTTTAACGCGTTTATAGTGCCAAGAACAATGTACATAAGAAAAGAAAGTATCACTTAGTCTTCTGGAAGGCAGACGACTTTCTCACTGAGCTTCCAAGGGCAGGCTACTTATCTGCCACCTCGCTTGCGGAACGAAATAGCTTGCGTTGTAGAGTTTTACCAGACAAATTACTTGACAGAAGTCCGGCGCCAGTGTCGGCGGTGTAGCTGCAAGTAGGGCACTACAGCTTGCAGTAAAATGGCGGGCAATACACGGATTTGATAAAACGGGGTCCTTCTTCCTTCAAACGGCTTTGCGACTTTGCAAATTCATCATTTTCAACGACTTTGCAAATTCATCATTTTCAACGATTATGCGCAGCAAAAGTCATAGTTTTTTAGCACCGCCGGAGGTAGGGTCGTTTCAGAGCGCATAAAAAATGGCTGCCCCCTGCGATGGCTTTCTGCCGTTGCCGACGCGGACACGGAGAGCCACACGACGCGTTTGACATTCCGGATGACCATTTTCGACGGCATTTTTCTCTCTCGAAGGAAACAGTGCGGTTGTTGTGCGAGGAACTGGCGGGGGAACTAGAAGCGGAGCGAGCGACGGGACTGTCGGTGGAGCGGAAGGTGTGCGCGCTGCGCTTCTTTGCCACCGGGAGCAAGCGTCCGTAGGGAGCGAGGAGACGATCCGGCGGGCGTCGCAGTCGACCGGGAGCGAGTGCGTGCGACGCGTGGCCGAGGCTGTCGTAAACGCAGGGGTCCGCAACAAGTGTGACTATTTTCCGAAGACGTCCGAAGAAAAGGCAGCCGTGAAGGAGGGTTTCCTTCGGCGCGGCGCTATTCCCGGCGCGATCGGATGCACGGACGGTGGCCTCATTGCCATTATCGCACCCAAGGGTGAGCGCAATACTGCGTTCATGTCTCGGAAGGGCTACTACGCCGAAAACTGCATGTTCGTAAGTATACGTCATGTTCTCTAGTGCTGCTCATTCTTTTGACAGTTGTGTTGCACTTGTCAACGCGGACTGTATCCGTTCACATTTTCCGCAGATATGCGACGCGGACATGAGGATCCTGACCGTGTATCCCATGCGACCGGGTTCAGATCACGACTCATTCGCCTGGCGGACCCAACCCACCCCAACACAAACTTATCACTAAATAACATACACACGAGTAAGTGCCTGCCTAAGTAGAAAAAATCAAACCAATTAGTTCTAGCACTGATAATTTTAAAAGTGTTAAGTTACAAGCATGCTACCAAGTACCTGCCAGGAGCAGAAGAAAGCAACTCGTATTAGTGCTACTACTTTATCATTGGTAGCACCAGTAAGTGTTGATTTCTTCATCTTCAGGGGGGCCCCGAGTAGTACGCTTGTAATTTGGTTAACAGTTTGTGTCAGCTTGGGGTGGACATGCCCAACTCGTGCTCTTACTTGGGACTCACGACAGTGTGAGGTCTGCTACGTCTGAACCCTACCTTTGTTGAATGATGCTGTAACTTTCCTCAATTGTCAACTTGCCTCTCGTCAGAGCAGTACTCAGTGCACCATTTCCATTTTCATGCAGATGACAGCGGCTATACCCCTTGGATCCGTGGCTCCTGACCCCGGTTCCCGGCCATCCTCCTATGCAAACAGCCGAGGGGAAGTACAACACAGCACATGCCACCTTGCGTTCCGTAGTGGAGAGGTGTATTGGGCTCTTGATGAGCCGTTTCCGCTATCTGCAGCGGTACCGCACCCTCCTCTACGAGCCAAAACGTGCGGCCAACATTGTCGCTGCATGTGCTGTGTTGCACACACAACCTTCGGCTGTCTGAGGGCGACGAAGACGACGATGATGGTGATGACGACAGCAGCACCAGCAGCAGTAGCGAGCTCGATAACAACGGCGACCCGGCCCATACCACATGGTGTGCCCCGAAATAGCGGGTCTCGATTGAATTATCTGAGAGGGCGGGCTGTCCGAGACAGTGCAATCGGCATGTTCGACACAACCAGTGCGCAGCACATCCATTACTTGAGGACTGTGTGGCTGCATTTGCGACGTCAACAGCATTGTGAGCATCGCTAGGTGCATACACGCTGTTGTAGTATCAGCAAGATGTGGTGGTCTAACAGATATGAAATAATTGCATTGTGCATTTAATGCTGTCAAATTGCTGACAAAAGATTTTCCATACTCAGTTGTAGTTGATGTCTACGTAATGCAAAGCATTAACGATTTGTACAGAAATGTAAAAGTTGTGTAGTTGAGGGTTATGTAGACCTTACATTTATAAGTAAAACAGACTTTATAGTGGTAAAATATAAGATTGAAAGCAAACTAAAATAGAGTGGCTTTTAAAAGCGTGTTTGACATTTGCTTGCTGCTGCTGTCGTCATGTAGATGCCCTGTGTGCCATGGATGTAGCTTGCAGTTTCGTTTTGTAGCCTTTTTTTCTTACTGGTATCCCTGACAGTTCTCCGCTCCCCTTATGTAATGAAGCACATTAGCGTTCGTCTCCTCGCTTTCTACTCGGGCAGTGAAGCTCCCAGAAGCCAAAATGCACAGTGCACATCACACCTTCTGCTCCCTCGAAGGTGCTGTTACACGCACACCTTCTAGGTCCTGCACCCTTTTCTCTCGCAACAACCACAAACTTTCCTGAAAATGCTGTCAACTGGTCATCCAACATGTCAAGCGGTATGGCTGCCGTGAAGTGTGTTCACGTATATTTCAGCCAAGTGCCCTCACTTGTAAATAGTAGAGTCAGTAACTGAAATGTCACACAGTAATATTTTTATAGAAGCGCAAGCTTGCACTGCAAATGTAGCAGTGACATGTAAATAAAAGCCTTAAACAAAACTGCAACTTTCTTTATTCTTCAACCTACAGCCCTTTTTTAAAGTAAAACGTGTTTATGCACACCTCACATGCAATAGCAATTACATTAAAGAACCGTGAAAATCATCAGGCTGCAGTAGTAGAGACATGCAGCATATATCACATCACCTTGTATAAATATCGCATCCCCTTACACTTGCATCTAAATTATCACAAGTAACGGCACGCATTGTTTCATAAAACTACTGTGCCAACCATAGTTACACAGAAATTGCACCCAGTTTAAACTGTACCAGAAAAGAATGCACAGGTGCATAAATTATCACGCACCAACAGAACCATATTTATCACAGCCAGATGTGTAAGCACATCACCACATGTGAAAGGAACATGCTGTCGTGGAGTTACAGAAAAAAAATCGTACTTTGATATTCACAAATATACCAATGAAATGAAGAAGCATAGGCAAGGAATTTTCATCACATTTTTGTGTGCGTGCGTGTTCATAGGTTGCTTTCAATGTTATATTAAGGCCCGAATTTGTGGTGTGGCCTCCTGCGCACAATGACATGACAGCAATCAGGTGCCTGGAAATTTCAATGCCACAGTCAGAAAGCTCGCACCACCAGGCTTACTGGCACTTGTGCAAATGAGCCTGATGGCGTGGACATGCCTATTGCTGCAGTATGAATTCAAGCACAAAATCATGCTGCATCTGCTATGCTATTTGTGGTTGCACTAAAGGGTGACATAAGCAATTGTTTGTTGCAAACCAGCAATAGTCTGACTTCATATCATCATTACTACATCAGCGAATTTTTTAAAGCGATTAAAAAATGCGATGAAAAATTCCTTGCCTATGCGTCTTTACATTTAATGAGGGGCCTGAAATGGGTGAGGGGCTTTGCTTGCACCATGAGCAAGTGCAGCCAGCAACAGCTGCAGGAGGTGTTGATTCGTCCCCTGAGACCGCTTCTCCTGCTCGAGGCACGGCTGCTGCATGTACCACAGGCTGCGCACTTCCTCTGTCAGCTGACGCAGGCCAGCCATCTGTGCCTTATGGTGCTGTTTGCAAGAAAATAAATGAAAATTTACTGACAGAAGCTCAGCAACAAGGCCTTGGTATGTTGTTGTATTGGTCCGCATTCGCAGGGTTTGCAGTTACTGCAATAAAGCTATTGTCACTCTATATTGAGACACCGAAAATACATTTCTGGCCCATCAAAATTCTGCCGTCCTATTTCATTAAAATGCATTACATGGCTACATGAACTTGACTTTTTTTCTTTTAGCCACATAAGTGCTTAGATATTGCCAGTTATATCCTGCAAATGTGTACAAGAAATGATCATCACAGCACTGCATGTAAATTTTACGCTTGTTTACTGATCGGTACAATTAATACAGAAGACAGCACATGCTGGCCCAGTGACTTCGCCAGCGGCTTGTCTTTACCGCTGTTCATTTAGAAGGCCACTATCTTCTCCCACAGCCCGTTTTTTCGAGCAGCACTCATACGTGGCGCGAACTTAGTAGAAGCAGGTATGGATGTTGCTCGATAAAGTGAAACTGAATAGCAGCCTTGTCCTACGGCACGCGTGGGCCTTTCGCCGATATTTTGAAGCCTTTATAATAACGAGAATTTCAGCCCGACTACAACACAGTGAGGCAAACATTTTGTCTAACCTTATCGCCTGCATAAAACGATCACTTCGATTTGATTACTCTGTTTTACCTTTTTATACCATTAATATAAAAAAAAACTTAACGTCGCTATTCACATTTACTGTTCTAGCAGCTCCTGTCTTGGAGCGGAACCGTCAGTGCAGGGGCGCCTGACCGAGGAAGGGTTACCGTCGCTGCGATCACTTTGACGAAGCGATTGTTCTGTCGTGGCGGTGCCCCACTGTAAGGTGCTCGGTGCCTTGACAGTTCTCGATCCACTATGTTCCAAATTTTTTTCCTCCGGTGTTATGACTAATTCTTGTTGGTTCTTCCTAAAAAAAAGTATCACACGTCAGTCACTACGAGCAGCGAAAACCACACAACAATGCAAGAACTACACGAGAATATTTACTCACCTCTTTGTTCTATCTCACGTTTCCCGGAAGCCACGTCTGAATTTCTTCTCAGACGAAAGTACATAGTCGTGGGCCTAAATCACTTCTGGAACATTGCGGACTAGCGTAAACGCTCGGCGATGCGACAGTCAGCTGTTCGGCTCCAACAGAGACCGCCATCTTGCATGCGCTCAACGGCGAATTTCTACTCTGCCAACAACCGCGCTCGTCGCTCGCTCGCACCGTCTCTTATCTCCACACGGCTCTGACCTTTATGCGCTCAGTTTCCGTTGAAGCGATAGACCGCACGTACGTTCGCCGCTGCGGCGTATCCGCTTGCTGCCAGAGTTTTGACGGTCGTTGTCTGCAGTCATTCAGTGTGATCTATTCATGTTTGTTTGTGCGCGCTCACACCACGCTTGTTCATTCAGTTAGTAATAGTCGGGCCACATTTTCCAACGCACGCTACACATGCAATGCTGCCCGGATCGCCAGTGCAGCGCTACAGATGTGTCCCTTCACCCGCGCTGCCCACGGGAAGCGCTTCTCATCAACACCACCGTTTCACACGCGCCTTCTCGTGGTCATCGAGTGTCTCGTCATGTCGGTCTACTTACGCCGCAGCACACCTCCTTACTTCATCAGCTCATGTTTACTACAATTCATATTGCTACCAAAGCCGCTCACCTTACTTCGTATGACATTGCTGTGTTGCTATCGCATTCATTGCTTCGCCCTTAGGGCGAAACTGTGACATTTTTTTCTTGGTATCACCATTTTCTTTTTTCCTTCTCTGTTTGGCGGCGCCGTCGGTTGTGCCCCGGTGCCGCGGCGGAAGCCGTGGTGCCGGGCGCCGTCGCGAAGCGGCGGTCGTTGGTGTGTTGCGGAGCGGAGCGTGTTGCGGAGCGCAGCGCAGCAACACCCCAAATAAAAAATACTGCTCCAGTAAGTTAGACTGCTTCCTCCCTGATAGTGAGATTATATTTGGATCATGAAAGCAGTGACGCGTTTATTTAGGGATACCATCGATCCCTGAAAGGCTGCCACAGTTGTGCCTATAGTCACCAGCAGCCCCGCGTGTTCTCCGTTCGAATGCCGGCGGCGTTGCAACGGTGGTAAGTGGTTCTTGAGGGAAAGGGAAAGGTTGGCGCTATCTTCTGCAGCCCTTGAGGGAGCACGGCTCAGCGCCAACGGGGAGGGGTAAGTGGGAGCGAAAGAAGGGATAGAGTGGAGACGCCATGGCTGGGCGAAGCAAAACCGGCAGGCATAGGCGGCACGTATCAGGCCGAGATGGAAGGCCTTGGTGTGCTGCAGAGTCTGCAGGGGTGTTGTGCCAGGCCGGTCAGGCCCGGGGTGGAGTGGGAGGCCGTGAGGCCTTCCCGCTTGTAGATTGCAACGGAGGTGTTCCGCCGGTGCCATCCTTCTCGCCCTCCTTTTTTTTTCTCTCTCGCGTGTGCAATCATCCGTGGAAAGCAAAATACGCATCCCGGTGTTAGTGCCGCCTAAAATTATGTGCCATAGGGGCGACTAGGTATCTGCACGGAATATGTCCACTGGGTGTGTGCACTGGACAAGCGTCGACGTAAGGCCTTGTCGGTAACACATACTTAAGATTGTTTACGCTGATTGACGACGACTACAAGCGAGTGGACACACATGTGTTCACTGCACCTGTCCTCGTTGTGAATGCATTTAAATACAGGGTTTGTGTCGCTAGGTAAGTGCAGTGGGGCCACTGCGTATGCGCCACCGATTTTTAGTTTGCTTTCAGTCTTACATCTTGCGTTACAAGCATTTTGTATTACTTATTATAAGCCTAGACACTGGAGCCTCTATAACCGTGCAAATGCATGATGCACCAACTTGGCGTGCCCAATTCGACACAAAGCGTCTGAAGGGGTTATGTTGGTTTCTATCGTTTCAGGAACCACGCTCTCAGGTTTACTCGTGAATGCCCACGTCTTGGTGGCGCAGCACTTCGAGAGACGAAGGAGGACGGCGTGCAGCCTGGCGTGCACCATTTGTGGCTTCTACAGTGTCGTCTTTCCTTCACTCGCCGAACTATTCCGTTCCACGTACGGCACTCGCGGAGCATTTCTTCTGCATGGGGCCATTCTGATGAATGCCATTCCTTTGGCGATCACTGTAAGAAGCCCTCCAAAGCCGATTCTGACTGGTGACGACAGACATGAAAGTCTCTATGCAAAGGATTGTGGTGCGTCGTTTTGCGCTCTTCGGGAGCATACCGCGGAGGCACGTAACATTGAGTCAAGCTTGAATCCTGCGGAGCAGATCGGCGGAGAGAGCTCGGCGGAAGACGACGGCGTAGTATGCGCAACGAGGGTTAGTACAGCGAGGGTCGAAGCACTTTCACCGAGTGGGAGAATGATAAGAGTATCCGAGAGCGTGAGGCATGCTCTCAAACCGTTTCTCACTTGCACTTTCTGGATAGACTCTCTGTCATTCTCAGTTGTCAGCGTAGCCATGACCCTCTTCGTGATGATTTCGACAGACTATGCGACTGACAAAGGCATATCAACGGTGGGTGCCGTACACCTTCTACATGCCTTCTCTTTGACTGACATTGCTTTCAGACCCCTAGCGGGTCTCTCAATAGACTTTAAGTTCCTGTCTTTCGAGTCGGTTATGTTGCTTGGATTTGTGGTACAAAGTGCGGCATTCGAGCTGCTCGCGTGGTACGGGACCTTCCAGCTGATGCTGCTTGCTTCGGCGTTGATGGGTGCTACGAGTGGATCGAGGATCGCGCTTCAAGCCCCAGCTCTGGTGCATGATTTCGGCCTAGAAAACTTGCCCATCTTGATGGGAGCTGCGTCTTCATGCATGGGTGTGGCGTCGATGCTTCGGCCCCCCTTCGTCGGTAAGACAAACGTTTTTGTGGAGGCTTACGTCGGCTTTTGCGCCAAAGGAAAGTGACTTGATTTTAAGAACGCAAAACCTCGTATATCGCGAGCTGTATCTTTAACTCTGTTTACAAGTCAGCCTCGTGGTAACGTTCTCTTTCTCAAAATTGGTAAACACAGGGTCGAATGTGTTTCTATGAAGCTAGCCGCTCTAATTCACCTATATTTTATGCTGCATTTTCTTGGCTGATTTCTTGTTTGTACTCGTACATGATGCAAGCTCAGCGACTACCTAAAGAGGAAATTGATCGTGGCTATTAGAAAGCGACGCAAATTATTATTTGTTAATTTGCGCCCCTCTTCTAATAGGTATGCATCACCAACAAGCAAAAAAAGTGTTCCTATAGTAAGCTGAACGATCACGATATCTGAAATACATAATGAAAATCATAAATGCTCTCAATGGGCGACCAGTGCATCGACGTGAAGAAATGTTTTTGCACCTAAACATACCTAAGCTTTTAGACCGCTATTAGGACTAAATTCGCATTTTGCCTTCCATATTTTTACACATAAAGCAATTTGCAAAAAAATGCAGTAACTTAGTATTCGCCGCGAGATCGAGTGGAGTCATAATCTGGCTGACTCCGGTGGTGCCTAGTGGAACTGTACTTGACGTGGATTGCTCTTCCTGTCGTCTGACAGCGAATATTGTGTGTACGTTTTTCTCCGGCGATTTCTGTGGGTGTACAGAAACACTGGGTTCTGCGCTTCAACTTTGGTGCATGCAGTAATATGAGTGATTATCCGTCGAGCGCATTCTGCGCGATCTTCGCACCCGCTATTAGTAACCGACAGTTCAAGATTAGACAATTTTAGTGTAACGTACACAACGGCTTTGCATCCGAAAGCCCGTCTTGTATGAACAGGAAGTTTTATTATAGCGTATAGTCGTAGCTCAGGACTTAGTAAGCTCTCAGTAAGCTTAACATCATCAGTGCTTAGCATCAGCGTTGCGCGGTGCCACGCTGGGGCATTTTGTGCTGTGTACTCTCACGTGCTGTGCATACGCAGCGTGCACAGCACGTGAGCGACGCTTGGGCTCTCGCGAGCGTATGCTATTTTATGGGTTTAAAGCTCAGCACTAAGGTACGTACGCCTTGCGTGGAAGAAAATGGCGACACCCGTCGAAGTCGCTGTCGTCTGCGCAGGACCTATCAAATCATCGCCCTGCACTCTATGTCCCATTTGCTTTCAACTGATGGGGCGTTTTTGCGGCATTTCTAAGGCCGAGTGGCATGTAAGTGAATTCGAACAGCCTGAATGCGGTGACAATGGCGGCCTTAGGAACGTCTTCTAGAGCAATGAGAATTTGGTGGCATGCCTTCTCGAAGTCGAGCTAAGAGAATGTCGTGCATCCACGCAAGTCCATCGTGAAGTCTTCGATGCTGTATAGAGGGTAGCGGTATGTAACAGTTGTCAAGTTTTGGGCGCGGTAATCCGCACTGAGCCGCCAGTCCCCGCTCTTTTCGAAACCTTGTGCAAGGGCGCCGACCAGCTGCTTGATGATAGGCGCGCAATTCCAATCTCTACTATGGGCTCCAACTTCTGACAGGCAATGCGGAGCTTTTTAGGAGCGAGTCGTCGGGGCGTGGCTTGGGTCGGCTTATCGTTAGTGACGATACGATGGCCGATGTCATGCTTCACAGGCTTAGTCGAGTCTCGTGCAGCGGTGATAGAAACTCCCGGAGCAAATCTCCGTATGGTGCAGGAACTGGCACACGAAGAGTAAAAGCGAACGTGTGGAGGCGAGATGACGTACCCGTGACTGAGCGACTTGTGCTGGAGTCAAGGATTATCTTTGGGGTCATGCCAACCAGAAGTGAGTAATGTGAAAGGAGGTCGGCTCCGTGGCTGAGGTTGGCGACGAGGAAAATCCAACGGAACGATCGGCGCACGCCTAAGGTTACCAGCAGGGATCTGCTTCGGTACACAGGAATGCTTGTAGCATTCACCGCTTGAAGATGGCAAATGCGGGCGAGGGTACTGTCGACAAAATTTCCGGGCAGGACTGTGACCTCAGCTCCAGTATCGACAAGAAACTTCACTGTGCTGGGGGCGTTGGTGACGTAAAAGAGGCAACGCGGAGTGTCGAGAGAACCACTCGTCGCCATTAGTGTTCCTTACCGTCGTTTTCCGGCCATGAACACGGGCGTGTGCAGTGCTCTGCGGCAGCGCTGAAACGCTGATGGTACGAGCAAGAGCAAGTGCCCCGTTGCGGGCTGAGTAAGTGGTTCGGGAACGGGCATCGAGTGCAGCAGCTAGTGTAGCGAGTAGAGGAACGCCTGGAAGATCCAGAGTACGAACAGCGGCGGCTATTTGGTTGGGTTTGCGGAAGCATGAAAGCAAGAAGTTCCTGTGGGCTGTTGATGTTTTGGCACAGTGTCATGACCTCTTTAGGTGAGTTGGCGGACTTAGAATATCCATACGGCGAAACCACAGAAACACCACGAACGCATGCTGCTGACGCAACAGCTTGTGCGGCGACAGATTGTTCGGCAACCTTCATGATTTTGTCAGCGTGGACAACCAACGGCGACAGGGAGAAGGTCACCTGCACGGACGCTGGTAGACGGTGTAGGAAAAGCTCCCGCATGAGCTGCTGGCCAAAAGTTGCTGCTCGATCCCCTAACAGGGTTTGCACGTGACGGAGAAGTTGTGTAAGTCGGCGGTCACTGAATCCCTCATCGTAAATAAACTGTTGCAGACGCTTACGTTCGAACGACATGGTGCGCTCGAGGACATTTTCTTTGAGATTGTCGCACTCGATTGTCGCGGGTGGATTGGAGAGGACATCGTTGATTTCCAGCGCAACACCACTAGGGAGGGATGACTGCATGTGTGCAAAGCGAGCATGTTGAGAGGTGATACAGTGTAAGTGAAGCAGTCCTTCAGCTTGTACGAACTAGACATCGGGATGTTGCACCGAGAAAGGAGGAAGCTGAACAATGGTCACTTAACAGCCGGTGGAGATTATGTGGTGGACGTGGTTTCTTCGTTGCAAGTGTGGTGTTAGGCCATTACAGGTCACCACTGGAGAGACACGGCACACAGAACATGAACCCTTGTCAGAGTAAAAGCCAGTCTGCTTTATTGCTGCTGCCGCTGCTGCTGCTGTGGTTGTTGCAAGTGACAGATACCCACAGTGGCTGATCGGTCAAAAACTGGGCTCTTTGACGGAAATGGGTGAAAGAAGTTTGGAAAAAGAATAGTGGGGAAAGACGTATTCTGTTTGGCGTTCAAAGTGGAACAGTCATCATGCTAAAGTGCACCAATAAATAAATAAATATCTATCATAAGTTTACTGTTTTCGGAAGGCAGCCGTTTGCTGTGAAGAAGAAAGTCTCACCGCGGTGAGAACATTCTGGTGGCTGTGCCCCAACGTGGAAGCTAAAAACAAAAGCAGGACGGGGGTCTTTATGCTGAGGCCAAGTTTGTTTATAGATACCTCGAGTAACCTCCTCCTTACTGTGGAAAATGGTGGGCACGCAAGGAGAAAGGGGCCAATTGTTTCGGGTTGACTGCACCTAATACACAAAGTAGATGCCGCCAAACCAGCCTTATATATATATATATATATATATATATATATATATATATATATATATATATATATATATTGTCGCGGTTCAACGCGAACAAGAGACAACAACGGCGGAGCAAGACGGCAGCGGAACAGCCTGTTCAAAAAGACCACCAGAACAACAGACGTCTTCTTCGTCTTCAAGTTCCCCCTGTCCCACTACACGGAGCACGTTAAAGCACATATCGTCATCGCAGTCTAAACTTCAACATAGAGCACGCGTCATTTGCTCTCCCTCGAGAAGAGCATCGCCCCGATGCTAAACAATAAGTTCGCTTGGTGAAAACGAAAGTCCCTCGTACAGTCACTCGCTGACGTAGGGCTTCATGCGTACTACGTGCACAAGTTCAGAACGGTGTTGGCGGCGCCTTGTGCAGTAAGGGCTATCTGGAACGACCTCGTATGTGACGTCACTTAGCCGACGGAGCACTTTATAGGGTCCGAAATATCGCCTCAGCAGCTTCTCGGATAGTCCCCGTTTTCGTATAGGCGTCCAGACCCATACTCTGTCACCGGTGTCGTACGTTACAGGCCTATGACGGGCATTATAGCGACCTGCATCGTATTCTTGCTGCAGGTGTATTCGCACGCGTGCGAGTTGCCTCGCTTCTTCTGCACGTTGCGTAAACGCTTCGGCATCCATGTCAATGTCGTCAGGTTCGTGTGGTAGCATGGCGTCGAGCATCGTCCTTACTTCGCGTCCGTGGACAAGGCTGAATGGAGTCATCCGTGTAGTTTCTTGTTTAGCCGTGTTATAAGCAAACATGATATAACGCAGAATCTCGTCCCAATCTTTGTGCTCTATATTCACGTACATGGAAAGCATGTCTTCGAGTGTTTTGTTCAGGCGCTCTGTTAGTCCGTTTGTTTGTGGATGGTAGGCTGTTGTCTTTCGATGAGTTGTGCCACTGAGCATCAGGACGTGATCTAAAAGCGTGGCTGTGAATGCGGTGCCTCGGTCTGTTATGACGATGGTTGGTGCGCCATGTCTCAGCACAACATTCTCTATGAAAAATCGGGCCACCTCTGCTGCTGTGCCTCTCTGGATAGCTTTTGTTTCGGCGTAGCGAGTAAGATAGTCAGTTGCTACAATAACCCAGCGGTTACCAGTTGTAGAGGTAGGAAGTGGACCCAAGAGGTCCATTCCGATCTGGTCAAATGGCGTTTGCGGTACTTGGACGGGTTGTAGCAAACCGGCTGGTTTCGTTGGAGGTGACTTGCGCCGCTGACAATCTAAGCAGGTCCGAACGTGATGTTTCACGGCAACGGGCAGTCCTGGCCAATAATATCTGTTCAGTGTTCTCGTATATCCTAGATGCCCAGAAGTGACTTCGTTGTGGCATGCTTCCAGTACTTTCCTACGAAGAGCAGTAGGAACGACGAGCAAATAGTTTGATCCGCTCGATGAGAAGTTCATTTTGTATAGAACTTTGTTCCTTAAACAAAACGATGGTAATCCTCTTGCGAAAGCTTTAGGTGATGTCTGAGTTCGTCCGTCCAAGAAATTAATCAGACCAAGCAACTCAGGGTCGTCACGTTGTTGTTGTGCAATGGTAACCGTGTCGAGAAGGCCGAGGAATGCTGTTTCCTCTTCATCGGTCGAAGGAGCTGATTCTATGGGTGACCGAGACAGGCAGTCAGCGTCGGTATGCCGTTTCCCCGACTTGTGCAGGATCGTCATATCAAACTCTTGCAGTTTCAGGCTCCAACGTGCTAATCGCCCGGAAGGATCTTTCAGATTTGTGAGCCAGCACAGTGAATGATGGTCGCTGATAACTTTGAAGTGGCGACCATACAAATAAGGGCGAAATTTTGTAACCGCCCATACCACGGCGAGGCATTCTTTCTCGGTTGTAGAGTAATTTTCTTCTGCGCGTGAGAGCGTTCTGCTTGCATAGGCGATCACTCTTTCTGTGTCCTCCTGGCACTGCACAAGAACAGCTCCGAGACCAACATTGCTGGCATCAGTGTGAAGCATTGTCGGAGCTGTCTCGTCAAAGTGGGCCAGCACAGGGGGCGTTTGTAAACGGTTCCGCAAATCGTTAAATGCAGCTTGCTGTTCGTCGCCCCATACAAACGCAACGTCATCTTTCGTGAGGTGAGTTAACGGCGACGCAATGCGAGCAAAGTTTGCAATAAACCGCCGATAATAGGCGCAGAGGCCCAGAAAGCGTCTGACAGCCTTTTTATCAGAAGGAACAGGGAACTGTGCGACAGCGGCAATTTTTTTAGGATCCGGGCGGACTCCCGCGTGACTGACGACATGGCCAAGAAACTCTAGCTCCGCAAAGCAAAAGTGGCATTTCTCCGGCTTTAGGGTGAGGCCGGCGGACCGTATAGATTGCAGAACCGCTTCAAGCCGTTCAAGGTGCTCTTCAAACGTTGCGGAAAACACTATGACGTCGTCGAGATAGACTAAGCAGGTTTTCCACTTCATCCCCGAAAGCACGGTATCCATAAGCCGTTGAAAAGTAGCAGGTGCAGAGCACAAGCCGAAAGGCAAGACCTTAAATTCGTATAGTCCATCTGGCGTGACAAAAGCGGTTTTCTCGCGGTCTCTCGGGTCTACTTCAATTTGCCAATACCCGCTCTTGAAGTCCATGGACGAGAAATAACGAGCGTTTCGAAGCCTATCAAGTGAATCGTCTATGCGGGGAAGCGGATACACGTCTTTTTTTGTAACCTGATTTAGTTTTCGATAATCCACACAAAAACGCAGGCTGCCGTCCTTCTTCTTGACCAAAACTACAGGCGATGCCCAGGGGCTCTTGGAAGGCTGAATTACATCGTCTTCAATCATTTGGTTTACCTGCTGTTGTATCGCTTCACGTTCTTTTGGGGCCACACGATAAGGGTTTTGGTGAATCGGTCTCACTTCGTCCTCTGTGATTATGCGGTGCTTGGTTAGGGGCGTCCGACCGACTCTTGACGTCGACGCAAAGCAGTCGTGGAACTCGGCCAGTAGCGCAAGAAGTCGTTCTCGCTCGTTCTGCGGTAAAGTAGAGTTTACGTCAAGCACAGGTGCTGGGTCTTGCGCATGTCCTTCTTCTAGTACTGAAAAGCACCCACGAACATCAGCGACGTCGTCAAAGTAAGCTACAGCCGTGCCCTTTGGTAGGTGCCGTCGCTCGGTGCTAAAATTTGTTAACAGGGTCGTGCGCCCATCTGTGATATTTACGATGCCTCGTGCAACGGAGATACCGTGAGTAAATAACATGGGGGTTACTTGGTCTGCAACTCCTTCACAATCAATTGGTACGTCACATGCCACCGAAACAAGTATACATGACCTAGGTGGGACGACCACGTCGTTTTCGGTTAGACGAAAGGAGTTGCGTTGCGGCGTTAAGCAGGGACATAAATCAGGGCTCTTGTGAAACGTAACCAAGCGATCCGGGATGTTGATTATGGCGCCGTATTCCCGTAAAAAATCCATGCCTATGATTAAATCTTTATAGCAAGTTGGAAGAACGACGAAAGTTGCCACGAAGGAAGAACCTCCTATGGTGATTCTCGCCGTACAGCTTCCAGCAGGCGTGAGCAGTTGGCCACACGCAGTCCTTATGTGGGGTCCCATCCAGGGCGTTTTTACTTTCTTAAGGCGAACGGCTAGGCTTTCACTTATTATCGAATAATCGGCACCAGTGTCGACTAGCGCTCGCACTTGCTGTCCGTCAACGGAAACAATAAGATCTGCGCTCACAATTTCGTCGGTATCAGAGTGTGTCGGTTTCACGGCGTCTTGCGGCGGGATTATTGGGGGTTTTTCATCGTCTTGTTGCCGGCCCGCAACCTTACCCCCAGAGGTCGCCGCCGTTAGTTTCCCCGGCGTGGGCTGGGCGACCTCCTTCCCCGGAGGTCAGCAAAGGCACGTCCATTCAGTGAAGATGAATGAGCAGGGGACGGAGAGCGTGACCGTCGGCCAAAATCGGTCTGGTGGTTAGGCGGAGAGTCATCGTTCAGAGTGCGCGCCACCGGAGGACCTTGAAAAGCAGCGTCGTCGCGGCGTGGCATGTAGTCGTCACTGGTGCGTCGACCGTCAGACCAGGACGGAAGAGGTCGAAATGAGGGGTCGCGGTACCAACAATGGCGGGAAATATGGCCGATGCCTCCGCAGTGATAACAGAGGGGGCGCCTATCAACCGTGCGCCATGCGTCCGTTTTTCGAATTTGCGGGCGCATCGAAGCTTCGTCTTGTGGCGGTGACCAAAATGCAGCGGATGACGGCTGGCGGTAGGACGGGATCGGCACAACAGGTGGGTGTCTGAGAGGTTCCTCTGGTGGTGATGACCAAGGTGTGGGTCTCGGCGGCTGATGTTGCGACCGCATGGGCATAACAGCTGGTTGACGTCGGACAGCGTCGGCATAACTTAGGGGACGCCGCTCGTAACCAGGATCGCCTGCGGAGAACGCTTGCCTGATTTCCTCACGGACGACTTCAGCGACTGACGCCATGGGTGTGCCCATTGCCGGTATCCCGAGCTTCTGAAGTTCCTCGCGAAGAATCTCCCTAATTAGATCACGAAGGGAGTTCTGATTGCTAACGGTCATTGCGGCGGCGTTGATAGGAGTGCTGGTGGGCAAGCGATCGTACTGCCTGCACCTTAGATGGAGTGCGCGTTCAATACCAGTGGCTTCCTTTATAAAATCCGCCACGGTACTCGGTGGATTCCGCACAAGTCCGGCGAACAGTTCTTCTTTTATGCCACGGATAAGGTAGCGTAATTTCTTTTCCTCAGGCATGTGAGGGTCAGCTCTACGACACAGGCGGGCCATGTCCTCGGCAAACATCGCTACAGTTTCGTTGCCTTTCTGAAAACGCAGTTCAATTAGTTGCTGGGCACGGTCCCGTCGATAGACACTCGCAAATGTTTCAATCAGCTGGTGTTGGAAATCATTCCATGTAGCGAAACTGGCTTCACGGTTTTCAAACCACGTGCGAGCACTACCGTCAAGGGCGAAATACGCGTGGGAGAGCTTTTGTTGAGCAGTCCACCCATTGACCTTGGCAACACGTTCGTACTGGTCAAGCCAGTCTTCAACATCTCCATGTGCGCCACCATGAAAGCGATCGGGAATCAGTGGTTGCAGAAGGGTTACCTGGGACGGACTGTGAGTAGAGCTGTCTTGTGGAACTCGTGGAACCTGTGGCTGGCTGGCGGTTGCCATTGGAAGAGGTAGACAGGGCTCGGACAAGCGTTCTTGTAGTGGGTTGAGCTCGGGGGAAAGGCCTAGCAACCGCCGACTCAAGCGATGCACAGGAGTTGTAATTGCAGATGGGCTGGATGAACGGCTCCCAGGAGGAGTCCGGAGCATCAGGCAGGGTTGTGTACCCAGCACTTCCACCAGTGTCGCGGTTCAACGCGAACAAGAGACAACAACGGCGGAGCAATACGGCAGCGGAACAGCCTGTTCAAAAAGACCACCAGAACAACAGACGTCTTCTTCGTCTTCAAGTTCCCCCTGTCTCACTACACGGAGCACGTTAAAGAACATATCGTCATCGCAGTCTAAACTTCAACATAGAGCACGCGTCAATATATATATATATATATATATATATATATATATATATATATATATATATATATATATATTTACTGTCGAGATGCGGCAGTGTATAGGCTCCTTAACGTTACGTCTAATTTGTGTGTTGGGCAGAATTTACGGCTCAAGGGGTTTAGTAGGTGGTGGTAGTCAGAATTCGAGGCCAGGCTATATTTATAGAACTCGTTCATCATTGTTAATATCCTAAGCCTAGTGGCAGGCATAAATGCGGCCTGCGGAACGGCACAAGCTAAAGGGTCACCCAGGGGAGCCTTGGCGAGTGAGTCGGCACACTTAGTCTAAACTGTTGTGCCAAGGCACCTAATTAAATGAAGGAAAAACAAATTAGACGCAGTCAATAGATATAATGCTTGCAAAAGGTTTGAGTCTTCACACGTTGTAAGCGATGAACATAGAATTGAATTGAATTCTGGAGGTTTCACGTGCCAAAAGCATGATTTGAGTATGAGGTTTTTCATTGATGTGTCAGTTTACCTTCCCTTTCGTTGTACCGCTGTGCACTTTGTTATCTGTGGAGCGTAAACCCCAGGTGGTCCTACAAAAGCGACAAAGTGGATAATTTTTTCGTAATATGGTACGTGTCTCCTATACGTATATCGCTGGTCACAGGTAGTGCAGAAATAGTCGTCGGTATATTGTTCAGTTGTTTGTTTGACAAACCATCATTATCGTGATGCCGAGCCAAATACAATAGTAGGTCAGCTGACCAAGTGATGGAGCAGCACAAAAACAGCAGCAGCTACGCAGCATATTCGCCTACAAGAAATAACTGTTTTTATTCATTCGGGGCATAAATCCATACTGACTTCGGGCGGCACGTTGTTTTCCGGTTGTGGAGTTTGTTGAAGTTGTGGAACGATTTAGACTAGTCAGGAGAATGTGAGTTTTCTTGTGCGTATTTAAGTGTAGTGTGTATACCGTTCATTCTACACTGGTGGAAGTACGCGTATTTTTGTGCCGTGAAGAAAAAATGTAGTTGTGGTCTAGTAGCAGAGTACCTGCTTTAGAACCGTAAAATCCTTGGTTCGAACGCCTCTAAATTTTTTAACTTGTTTCTTACTCATGCTTGTTTTCGATGCTTCGAGCTGGATGTTACAAGAAGTTTTGATGTTTCAGGCTTACTCGATACCTTCATCATAACTGTTTAGTGGAGCCTTCTGTAATTTGTCCCTGCCACATTTAATTCTTCCCTGGGTATATGCTGTGTGTTTGGGTCCCCACACTCTCGGAATTTCAGCTGGTAAGCAAAATATCCCCTTGTTACTTTTCCTCACCGAAAGAGGATAAACAATAGTTGTTCCAATCCTTCGTAACTTATCTCGTGTTTTTTTGTCTCGTTTTTCTCGAACAGGCTACTTTCGAGACACTATAGGCTCCTACACGGGACTTCTTCATGTTGCGGCGACGATAAATGCCTTTTTTGTTGGCATTTGGGCTGTCAAACTTTTGCGAACGCGAAGAAAGCGGCGTTCTTCCTGAGGAAGGGAAGAAAAGGAATGCCGATGAGAAGTGCTGCGATGGAGACGGCTAGACCATGGCTTGAAGGTGAACAGAGGTTTGGGGATCGTGCGTGCAAGATTGCACACGTCGGGTGTACGGGGTTCGGCGATGCTATCAGCCCACCTTCAACTGTGTCATTTTCGTGTATGCCGCCGAGGCTACTACAATAACCTGCAGGTATGCTTCCGTCGAGTCCACACCAGTAGCGCTTGAGCACCACGTGAGTGGCGACGACCCGTGGGTCCCAGCTGGAGCTTGCTACACCGAGATGCGTTTGAAGGTTGCTATCATTAGGAGCATCAACTCTGAGAATTCCTTTCCATCCTTTGTCGCGGTATCCCTGTTGCGAATCTTGGTGGGGCAGCGCAAATGACGTTTCAGCTGCCCCACCAAGATGTTCGATCAGCACCAACTTGCCCATCCCTGTTGCAGCTATACATATACGCATCCATTAGAATATGACTTGGTACCATTTATCAACAAGGATAAAGGGATCTATAAACGATACAGTACTACCCAGCTCTTAGTCGAGCTTCGAAGTCTGCGATGAGGGGCTGGGTAGATAGCAAGCGCGGGTCTAGCTATCGGTCGGACACTGTGGCCCCAGTTTCCTCGTCCGCCAATAGAAAAGGCTGGGCGTAGGTCAGGGTTCAAAGCAAACGCAACGAACAGGCTCTGTTCCCGAATGGCAGTGGAGGCAGAGGGGGTTCAGAGCCTGTGGTTCCGGTCGGGCCTGGTGGCAGAGGAGCCGTCATGACCCCGACGGGGCCAGGGCACACTTTGCGACCTGGAAGGTTCTGAGGTGTAAGGTACCCCACAAGGGTGTAATAGCTTGTCTCTATATGGGAGCGCGTCATATCCACTATGATCTTTGCAGAGCAGTGGCCAAGTTTAGATATCGACTGTATTTACACACTCGTAATGGAAGCATATCACGCGTTGAGCTACTCCACTTACTGGGACGTACCCGTTACCAAGAGCTCATTCCCACCCGCCAGGGCCTGTGGACACATTTATGTCTTTCACCGTGTAGTAATAAAAAATTGGTAACGTTAAAAAGCGTGAACGTGCTTTCTTCGACCGTGCTCTGGGGAAGAAATCGGCGGCGCATCCATCCTTTTCATCTGATGGACGTGGAATTACTCATGATATTTTTCTTTTTTCTATGATTATTATGATTGCCATTATTATACAAAGCACAACGTTGTACAGATAATATACGATCCATTATATTCATGCATGTTTTAATAAATTATCTCTAAGTGCCTCGCGCGTGAAATTTAAATATAAATAAAATAAAGCTCTGAGGCAGATTGACAAATAGGCGCCGCAGAATTACTTCCTCTTTTACAGCGCTTTATGCTTGGGTAGAGATCTTTCTCTTTTATTGCGATAGCAATTATATGGACACTCAAAAGCAGATTTCTGCCGTCGGCGTCGCCGTCGCCGTCGCCGTCGCCGTGAGGTTCCGTATGACGTCAATGGAGATGAAATCGTGGCCGCGCGCCGCCGAACGCTGTATGTGCGAGTGAAAGGGCGCGAGGGACGCGCTCTTTCACGGGGAGTGAACGCACGGCGGAGAACAAACGCGCGTTCTGCGCCGTGCTTCCTTAAGGGCTGCAGAAGTAGGCGTCTCTTTCCTCCTTTACAATCACCATATATGTAGAGCAAACGCGCCTTCTTCCGATGCGCGAGAGGCCGTGGGGGAGGGGGGGAAGGGGGAGGGAAGGGAGGCGACGTTTAGCTGCGGCACCAAGTGCCTATTTATATCAGAGGCTCCGGCAACAGTCACCAACGCCGCACGCATTTTGAGCGAACGCGGGCAAAATGCCGACGGCGTCGACAACAGTTCGGCGCGTTGCCGGTGCTGCTGCATGTCCAAGTTTATACAGCTGATAAAGCTAATATCATTACTCCGTATATCTCTCTACAAATTTGCTATCGCAATTGATGCTTCACCTTTCAGGTGAAACTGCGACAACTTTTTTTTTTGTGGCCACCTCCATAGACTTTTAAAATGGTAAAGTTTGTCAATTAACATTAATGGGCTTCTGCTACCTGTCTGGCACTGCCACTCAAGCCCTATGTGGCATTGGAAGGGATGATTTGCACAATGATTCCATGTAACTCCGTGCAATAACGTATTAATATTATTATTATAACTACGGAAGCGACAGAGTTCTGATCATGTCCCAGTGGAGAGTTTCAATGCTTTTAGCATTCTTTGGGAACTTAACCCAGTTTGCAATATGTATCTATGTAGCTGTCTATGTATATACGCTGGCGCCTAACCTTTTTCCCGCCAACCTGGGTCACGGGGAATGCGACACGTGGTATGCGCCTCTCTTCCAAGAACCTCTTTTCGCCAACCGGGGTCACCGTAGGGTGGTAGGCGGAGAAACTTTAAGGTTTCTTGCCTGATTGTGAACAGTGCGAAATATTACAGCACTTTGCATATTATGCAATTTCCTTGCTTTCGTCAGAAGAATCTAACAGCAAATAAAATGCCTAATAATTAAAATAATAATGGCACCAAGGACGATGATGTTTATTTCTTCAGGGTTTTACTCAAAATAATTCAAGAATTAACTTGCTGTGGGTTCCTGGACACCGCGGTTTATATCTAAACGAAATGGCAGATTTATTAGCAAGAACGTCTCTAAGTGGGCCTTTGATCCCTGTTTTACCAGATACTTCTTACGTCACTGCATCGAGATACAGAAAATTTTGTTTGCAAAATGATTCAAGCAACTTACCGCTGAAACCATCTACAGACTTTCAGCATCTAGGTTTTTGCTGGAATAAACAGTGGTGCTCTTCTCGGCAGTTGGAAGTTACTTACACCAGACTACGCTGTCGCATCCCGCAATTGAATTTTTATTTACATAGAGCTGGTCTCACGATGTCCCCTCTATGTCACAACTGTAAGGAAATTGAATCAATAGAACATTAATTTTTATCATGCAGACGATATTCATGCCACAGAAAGTTATTACTGGAAGCTCCACTTTACAAAATTGGATTAGGTTTAAACATACCAGTATTGTTATCATTGGGGGCTTCAGCACTAGGCTATAGTCACAGAGACGTGTGTTGCGCAGTATTCAATTTCTTAACTGAAACAAAACGATTACCCTGCTAATTATTGTATTTGTATTCTACACATCAGATGCATTCATATCACCTAAATTGATTTCTCCAAATTGTTTTGTTAATATTACCTCCCTCTGATTGTAACAACTCTTCACTTTCACATTTTTCAGTCAGTCTGACTGCTCGCTCGCCTGGTTAGTGCGACATCTGTCTTTTTTGTCTTTTACTTGGCATTTCTTGTTTTCTTGTTTTAAAATATGAATTTTCTTTAGCATTCCCACTGCCGCCCGATTCTTGGCCTATCCCCCTTAGTGGGTGCGAGCCATAACAGAGGTGCATCATCATCATCATCATAATTCAAGAGTGCATCAATAAATGCAAGACAACGAGAGAGTGTTCTTGTTAATCAGGAAAATTTGACCTGAAGCCACCTCCTGAATTGTAATGACAATTTCAACAGAGCACTGAAGGTACACGTTGGACTGGTGGGGTTGGACGCGGGGCGGGGGCGGTAACCGCAGAACTCTCTCCCCTCCCCCCCCCCCCCCCCCCGTCAGTGCGTCACTGCTGGCACCCCACAGGAACAATGACAATTTGTATCATCTGGGACCCTGCAGCTTCAAACGTTCCTGTCACGTTCTTGTGACGTTTTTGTGGTGTAATTTAAAACGTTTCAGCTTTCTAAATTTCTATTCCCTCGTAATGTTCTAAGCTCAACATGACAATCAGCTTCTGCGTAAGCGAACTTGGTTATTTTGATTGTTGCATTTCGAACGCAGCATGTCTTTTTTTTTAAATAATCAATTTCAGTAGCCATCGTTTCAAGCCAGAACGACGAAGCTTAGGCAAATCTATCTGCTTCCCATCATTTCTATGCTCGTTGAACTTCCATACTTGCAGCGGCCATAGACATTAGCGCCAGAGCCGACTCAAGTAATTTTTGTAGGAAGCTCTATGCTTGGTACAAGTTATCTGAAACGCCCTGTGTACTCCCTTTTTTGGCGCATCCCGTCCTTTCCATCGTGCTATAGGTAGCGCGAGGTTGTGCAGCCAGCCTTCACAAGTTAGCCTGGTGTGATCCCGTTCTCTTCGCTTTTCTTCTACCTGACCCTTCCATACATAAGCCGGTGCATCATGTGACTTCAGACCGGGCAGCACTTCGAGATCTTGGCTTGCAATGTTTGCTTCTCAGTAGGTTTTAATTTCGAGTGCCAGGACGTTTCTTCCAAAGTGATAATGAGGATGATGATGATGACGGTGATGATGATGATGATGACCGCGACGCTCTTGCCAATGTGGTCCTTTTTAGCGACGTATACTTGTTCATTTTCCTCGCTTCAATGTGCGGCTGTGGTAGTCGAGCGGTGTTATATCCAATTTCCTTGCATGGCGACAGCGCACGGGGCGCGGAGTAGGAGGCACTTCAGAGCCACCAAGCACTCACGTTGCATAACCACGTGCTAGGCCGGCCGATAGCATTAAGATTTGTCGCGTCACAATCCCAGCTACAGTTTATTTCCTTCTTCCATGTTTATATTGCACCTTACAGTGACTCATGTCGTGGTGAAACATGTTCGCGGAAGAGCTGCACCTATGTACACATTGCCACATAATCAGTGACTCAAATTAGTTCGATGGTCCGAGCTTTAACTTCAGCTTCACCGACGCCTTCAGCTCACGGTCCGGTGCCACTTTAGTCTTCTGCTGAAGCTATACAGCCTTTT
This sequence comes from Dermacentor silvarum, assembly GCF_013339745.2. Lineage (NCBI taxonomy): Eukaryota > Metazoa > Arthropoda > Arachnida > Ixodida > Ixodidae > Dermacentor > Dermacentor silvarum. The sequence continues at coordinate 77,729,738 of NC_051161.1, forward strand.
TTTTTTATAAAGGCAATCCGCTGTTAGCATCGGGTTTATGTCATATCGAGTTTCCGCCACAAAGCGCCAGCTCTTTAGTTGATCCGTGGTATTCGACGTCCTGATGAAACGAAGGACCAACATGAGATGCCTGAGTCCAGGTACGCACTTTCCTGAGCCTATCTTTTGTAGAAACCCGCGAAGGAGCCCACAGGAGGAGCGGCAGATGAGCAATGATGGCGTTTTGATGGAACAGTCACGATGACGATGATGAAAGCAGGTGAGTGAGCAAGGAGTTTCTACGCACTCACCGCGGCAATTTAATCCTTTTATCTAGAAGCAAGAATCAAACAAAAATGGTAAAACTAAAAATGTTAACACTAAAAATGTTAAAATTACAATCCGATGCTATCATGTCTGTGGGCTGTAGTTAAGTCGTCCTTTCAGATTTTTCTGACCAATTTTACTTTGATAAATTCAGGTTTGTTCACTAACGCCTCTGCGCCACGGGGAGGGCCTGTGTGGTTCGGGATCATTTTCTCCGCCACGGACGCCGGCGCCTACGCCGACACCGACGCCAGATTTTCTGCGACGAGGGGTCTTTGAGTTATCGCGTTAAAACATGACAAGTATGCAGGTGCACTCTGGGGGGGATAACGTGCAGCTTGCGCACGAGTGGAAGGTGTCTCAATGCCGCCCAGTTAATCTCTGCTGCGCAAGATGCATTTTTCTTATGAACGCGGGTTCTGCTTCCCACTGGATACTGCCAGTATACAAGAGGCCACAATTGTGCCAGTATACAATTGTGCCAGTATCCACTAAAGGCACAATTTCAATACGCTCAATGCACAGTGCGCAGTGCACATACGGCATTACATTAATCATCCTGCGAGATACTTGGCTCTAAAGGCGTATTCTAGGCGCTAACAGCACGCATTACGTTACTAGCTAGCTCAAGGCTTTGTTCTTGCTGACAAGTTCCTTGCTATCCTTCTTAGCACACCATCGACTACCCCGCTTCGTGGACGTCATCTACATCCACTTCTTTCTCATCTTGCGCACCCACGGCTTGGTGAGATACGCTCCCCCCTACCTGGACCTCGGCTGAATTTGTGAAAGCTGCACTGGGAAATGACACGAACGACCCTGAACATGAAATAGATTTTAAAGCGAAGCCTTCTTCACGCCTTTGAGGTCTCTCATCTTGGGCAGGAAACGACTGATTCATGGAATAAATGTAATTCATTTATTTTATAAATGTATTCATTCGTTATCAGACAAAATATATATTCTGTTTGTCTGTTTGCTTGTTTGTTTGGAAATGCTCATTAGCCTTAACTATTTAATCTTCCCTTGCTCTCTGCATCAGTAAAGGTATCGGCGCAATGATGGCGCCAAGTGCTCATTGGGCCACTGCCCAAAGCCCTGAACACTGGTCGTCATAGACTAAGTTTTCTTCGTGTCATGGCGGTCATGTCAAGCATGACGGCCACTTCCGTGCATTAGCGGGGCTCTCCCACTCATCGCGTGCAGGAATGCCCGTAGTTTAAAGGGTATGCCGGACCTAGACCGGTCCCGTTGCCTAACGTGGAACGTTTAACTGCCCGAAAACACACCAAAATGCCCAGGAAGTTATTGGCTCAGTTACCTGGGAGTTCGTGAAGACTGCGGACATTCAGGGCAGGTAATAAGCCCTTCCCCCACTGAGACGGGTTTTTCCAACCCTCACAGTAAATGCATATTCTTACTCATGTGGCTGGAACGACGTGCAGCAGAATCTTCGCGCGATGCCTCGTTCTCAGGTCTGAGCCCGCGATACGCAGTATCGCGTTGTATAATTTTGTAAGGAAGATGACGAACGTCGACGCAGAGTCAGCAGCATCGGCAGCATCAAGCGCGCAGCAGAAGCTCGAGCGAGAGGACTGGGCTCGGTGCATCCTACGACCGGCTGTCGCTACGAACCCCAATAAATCCCCAATGCACCGAGCCCAGTCCTCTCGCTCGAGCGTCTGCTGCGCGCTTGATGCTGCCGATGCTGCTGACTCTGCGTCGACGTTTGTCATCTTCCTTACAGTTTTATTTAATTATTCATCAAACAATACAAACGTCTATACAAAGCATTGTGCAAGAGGGAAACGTAACATGAAAACAAAGAGCTAATGGTGATAAACATTGAACATCAAAAATATATGTGAAGCATCATTACATAAATAGACAAAATTGTAACATTACAACTCTAACAGATTTCCAACCACCTCTTAAGGGTAAAATGAGACAATGTGTGACATATATGGCAAGGTCTTAGTGCGCGGTCCAAACTCACAGGCAATAACATGCGTTGGCCACATCATCACGATATTATTGTGTTTAATAAATTGTAGTAGAGTACATCGTTTGTAGTGCTTCTTTGAAGAAAAATGTCGAGAAATATCTATGGCTAAGGGGAAGCCCTCAGCTCCGGTCTTTTACTCTGCAACGCTGAAACGGTGCGTAATAATCATTACGCAACACTTCTTATTTTTTTTCTATAAGCAAGCACAACGTTGAGCACACTTCAACATGCTGTGTGCAGTCACGAATGCCGCCACTGATGCTACCGACGACTTATAAGTGGCTCCCACTGAGCTTACGATGCCGTAGATGCGGCGTTATCACCCAAGCGATGAGTTAGTTCGTCGCTCGTCTGCACCAGGATTATTGTAAATGTTATCAGAGCACCCACGATCTGAAAAAGAAAAGGAAAATGGTTAATTTTGCATTTTGGTACACCTTATTGTCATTATCGTTGTCATCACCACCAACACCACCACCATTATCATCACCATCACACTGCTGCACAAATTGCTCTCCATAGTAATGGTTCCCAATCCCTGTGCAGTATTTGCACAACTCCAACTAAAACTGGAACGCTTCACGAATGACTTTTGCATCATCCTTATCATCGTCATCGTCATCCAACTTCAGGAAAAAGGCCTCTTCATAATAATGGCCCCCTATCACTGTACACTATGTACATAATACCTGCTAACAACCGGAATACCTGAAGGAGAACATTTGCATCATCGTTGTCATCCCATGCTGCACAAAGTCCTCTCCATAGTAACGGTACGACCGCTCGATCAAAGCCGATCGGTGTGCAGTATTTGTATAATTCCGACTAACAACTAGAACGCTTCACGGAGGACTTTCGCATCATCATCACTCTAAGACTGTGAAGCGTTGTGTGGCCACATGAACACTTAAGCGCGCTCTCAACAGTTCGGACCACCTACAAGTGGAAAGGAGCTTTGAGACCCAAGCTTAACGTTTACTCTCCGCGAGTCAACCGTGCCAGCTTCTGGTGGGCGTCGCTGACAAGCCATTATTGGAGCTACGCACTTGCGTTATGCCTCAGTACTGAGAACTTCAGCAAGACCAGGGTCACAGCAGTCAACCTGTATGTACATAACGTCGGCCATTGACTGCAGACTAAGACAGGAGCTGGAGGCGTTCACGCTGGAAGACGTCACGTTGTTTTTCTGCCCTGAGCAAGCCGGGTGCCTTATGCAGAAAAGTCAACTGGATCGAGCTGAGATGCGAAGTGTGCGGCAAAAAGCACGTGTAGAAGTAGGTTCTGCGCTTGGTTCTGTGCACAAAATCCCACTGCCCTGCCGCCAGAACGAACGACTTAACTTGCACGGTCGTGAGACAGAGGAACCTAGCCGTTCATGCAGCCTCGTCTGGTTGCACTCTGCTTTTAGACAACTGCCAAGACTTTAGGCAACACAAGGACAAAAGAACGCGTGAAGTGATCGAAGCCAACGCGATTCATACCTACGTCAGCACGCCATCGTTTAGTCTAATTTTAAAATTTTAATTGTTAATAATTGTTAATAATAAAGTTAATTGTTAATAATTGTTAATGTATCTAGACAGTTTGGAAGTCCGACAAGATGACTATGCTGTGTGACCTGGCTGTGGCATTTTGGTGTCGCACTCTACTGAATTTAAATGTTTGCGCATCTTCTCCTATTATATGCGCTTTTTAAAATAGATCCTCTTAATCTGCGCCCTTTGTGGTCTGTCTTTGTCGAATCGCTTTGCAATTGGACAAAAGCCGATTTCAAAAGTATTAGTGGAATAACAAACAAGCTCAATTTTCAACACTTCTGGAATTCTGCTCGACTTCACGTGCAAGTGAGTTTATTCTGGGTGTTTGGACTTGTCTGGACCTCAATATTTTCTTCAGTGAGCTTCATGTGTGCTGGAGCTACGCTCAGCGCTCTAAAGAAGGATGCTTTTTTTTTTCGCATGAGCGCAGTCTACGACTGTAAAGCGCGGTGTCATGACATGAGCGCTGAAGAGCGCCCTCAACAGGTCGTACCAGCACCAAATGTAAAGGAGATTTGAGATCCAGCTTAACCGTGCGCTTGTATGCGTTTGTGCCGCGTTTTTGTTTTTCTATTTTCTTACGTAAGCATGATGTTTTGCTGGGGTAGTTGGTGTGTGGACTGGGTGGATAGTAGAGCCAAACGTGAGGAAAACGTAGCGCTTTGTTCTTTGTCCCCTGTTTTTTTCATGTTTTTCGCTACTTTTCATCATGTGATATAATTTCTTTCGTGAAAACACTTAATATACGCAAACAGAAAACAATCACGGAGGCCTGGCAGTCGTCACTATAGCAAGCAGAAGCCGGATAACCTCAACCGGGTTTCGATGGGGGCGAAATGAGAAAACACCCGTGTACTTAGATTTAGGTGCACGTTAAAGAATACCAGGTGGTCCAAATTTCCGGAGTCCCCCACTATGGCGTGCCTCATAATCAGATAGTGGTTTTGGCACGTAAAACCCCATAATTTAATTTTTTAATAACCCCAACCAGAATGTCGTTGCTTATGCTGAGTATAGTAGTTGAGAGGGAGAAGTTCTGTGAGTTCGCTTGCATGGTTTCTGTGATGTGTCAAAAGATGACCTCGCTTTCACGTACCGAGACGATGAGTGGCTTGTCTAGACGAAAGAAGCCTGCCCCACTAAGGCGCATTCCTTCAGGGTCGATGGTATAATGCAAGAACTCGACCTGTGCGAAAGAAAGAGGACAGTTCAGATTGTGATGGCATTTGTCCCAGGATCGTTATAACAACATGACAGGGCAGTCAAGAGGAAAACACAACAGAACCTTTCTTTTCAATATGAGACACTTTAACGGCAGACAACTAATAGGCTTCGTCAGTCTCTAATAGTTTGTGGTTTCGCAAGCTTACCGCGCAAAAACATAAAACGTCCTTCAGTTACCGTAGCGCTCAGCTTAGTCGCTGGTTGCGCACGTATCTGGCGGGGACTACAGGATCTCGTAGAAGTAGAGACTGCGCTGCTGAACAGATCCTGGACTAGGCAAAAACACCCGAGCAGAAAGAGCAGGAGACAGCAGCAAACCCGTAGCCGGTAGCACGCACGAACTCGGGAATGAGTTTTTGCTGTCCCTAAACCATCGGGTTGGTCGTTAGCACCAGGTGACTGAGGTATGGAGGACCGGTTTAGAGTATCAGGCCCAAGCAGGACACCGAGATGGGCTGGAAGCACCAGTGGCGCCTCCCCGACCCATTCCCGAGCGACAACACAAGGCCACTAGACAATTGAAGAAAACCTAGATCTTCCTGTAGAAGAGACGCTCAGACTGGACATCAAGCCAAGACAGCTAGATCATTTTTTTATTCCCTGCTTCTTCACGGTGTGCGCTAGTGCTTCCTTGAATCTTCGGTGCTGTATTATATACGACTGTTGTGCCACACTCGCCAAGGCTTTGTCATGTACTTTATGACACAGATTATGTCATTCTCAGGGCTTGTGGAGTGACGTCACCCGAACTGTGGTATGTTGCACACCTAGTACAATGAAAGTCTCCGTTATACGGATTTGCTCAGCGTCAGCGACGTTGAGGAAGTTCTCCGCGAGTATGGCGTCAATTACATCACCTGAAAATCCTACATATAAGCAAGCTTGTACTGTGAAGTCCCCTGAGTAAGTGGGGATTCTATAACAAAAGCCTTCAGGATTCCTGATCAAATTTTATGTGCCGGCACCGTCGCTCTGCGAATCAGCAGCTGTATTCAAAAAGCCTTTGGTACGTGAGTGCTCTTTGCCGTTTGACGGCCGCCTTCGCTAATAATATGTCCAGCATTAGGATTGGCTGAAGTTTTCTCTTACGAAAAATTTTAGGGTAAGAAGGTTTTGTGAATTCCGGTCCTGGTTTCTTTTGGTTATCATGCAGTCGTTCTTCGCCATTTAACATTGAACTAGGCAGGGCAGATTCAGTGCGATGATTATGAATAAACTTTTATTGGGCCCAAAATATATTGGTGGTGCACACAGGCACCGGACGGGGTGGTTCCCTAGCTAAGGGACCCATATGTTCCCAGCAGCTCCTGGCCACTGTCCGTCAGTGCGAGCTGAATCGGTAGGGCGGGGCTGGATAACAAGGTCTCCCATCGCTCAAGAGGTTGGGGATTGGGGGTGTTGGCGGGAAGGGGAGGAGGGGGGGTCTTGAGTTCTGTGCACTCGGCCAAGATGTGCGGCAGGGTGTCCTTTTCCTTTTTGCAAAAAGGACAGAACGTATCATGTTCCGCAGGGTACATGCGGTTCATCAGTACGGGATGCGCAAGCGATCCCGCCTGCGCTCGCCGCAGGATGGTCTGTTGTTGCCTGGTAAGTTTGGGGTGCGGTTCTGGCCGTCTGCACCTTTCCTCTCAGTACATCCTGGTAATGTCGCGAAAGCTGGTAACCGGGTGTGGTAGCTCTTACGGCTCGTGCTCTGCCCGGATTGACATTTCTCGGGCATGGTAGTCGGCGATGGTGTTGCCTGCTACCTGCGAGTGAGCCGCGACCCACACGAGCTCTATTGCTCTTCCCGGAGGCTTGCACTTGGATAGAATGGCTCGGGCCGCGGAGGAGATTACCCCCCTGCGGAAGCTTCCGTAGGCTGTCTTTGAGTCGGTGACCACGGTGTCCACGCTCGGCTGTGTGAGTGCGAGGGCCACGGCCGCTTCTTCGGCAACTTCAGGGTCTGTTGTCTTCAGGGACGGGCTGAAGATCAGGCTATCTTTTGACATAACCACCACCGCTGCTCGGTCACTGTGTTTTCGGAGCGAGGCGTCCACGTACAGGACCCTGGGGTTCTCTTCCAGCTTCTGGGCCGTGGCTTTGGCCCGCGTGGTGCGCCTCTCGTCGTCCTTGCCCGGCGTCATGTTCCGAGGAAGAGGTTTGGTCTGAATGGTCGTCTTCCAGTCTTCCGGAAGAGCCGCCTTGATAGGTACTGGCTCGATCTGCCATCCTATCTTGCGTAAGACGGCTCATCCGTGTTCCGTGTGACTGAGCCAGATTCTCTGATTAGAGAGTTGGGCTTCGATGAGCTCCTCCACTGTGTTGTGGGTGCCCATGTCTAGCAGTCTTTGCGTGGACGAGTATATGGGCATGCCCAGTGCTTGCTTCGTTGCCTTACGAAGCATCGTGTTTAGAGTGTCCCTTTTCGCCTTCGTCAGCTGGAGATACGGGGCGGAGTAGGTAACCCGCGATACGACGAACGCGCGTACCAAGCGCATGGCATCATCCTCTTTAAGGACTCGGTTTCTGTTAGATACCCTCCGAAGCATACCAAGTATCTGTTCGGCTATAGTCTTGATCTTTGTGACGGCGGCGTCTGCCTTCCCGTCGCTCCGAATCAGTAGGCCGAGAATCCTAATCTGATGTGTTGGCTCGATGGCCCTTCCGTCGATGGTGATGATCACGTTCGGCGGCAGCTCCTTGTTTGGTTTTCTCGGTTGGATCATGAGCAGCCCCGATTTATGGGGAGCGCAGCTCAGTCGCATGACTTGGCATACTCGTGCAAGGTTGTTGCCGCCCGCTGCAAGGCTTCCTCCATCCGGGCATCGGACCCGGCTCGGGCCATCCACACCGTAATGTCGTCGGCGTAGAACGCGTGGTCCACGCCTTCGATTTGTTTGAGTAGATCGAGCAGGGGCAGGAGGGCCAGATTGAAGAGCAGGGGTGACAAGACCAATCCATGAGAGGTGCCTCTATCGCCGAGCTCGACAGGGTCCGACTTCTCCTCGCCTATCCTGATGGTCGCTGTTCGGTTTGACAAAAAATCTTTTATGTAGCCGAATGTCTTTTGGCCACACCTGGTCTTGTTCAGACTTTGCAACAAGCTCGCGCGGGACACGTTGTCAAACGCTCCCTTCAGGTCGAGGGCGAGTATACCGCGCGGCGCGTGCCTCGTTGCCTGCTTGACGACCAGTTCGTGGAGTTGGATCATCAAGTCTTGGGTGCTGAGATGTTGCCTGAAGCCGTACATCGTCTCCGGCATCTGATCCGTTTCTTCGAGGTGCTTCTGCAGCCGGCGAAGGACCATGCGCTCCATCACCTTCCCCACGCAGGACGTGAGGGAGATGGGCCGCATGTTGTATATCGTGAGGTCCTTGCCGGGCTTTGGAATGAAGCGGACCTCGGCGTCCTTCCAGTCCTTCGGCAACCGCGAGTTCTCCCAGGCTTCGTTGATGTGTTCTAGGAGACCGCGGGCCGCGGCACCGCTCATGTTGCCGAGTAGAATGTAAGTTATGGCGTCCCTGCCGGCTGAACTTCTCTTGTTACTTTCATCTATGGCTGTCCACAGTTCCGTCATGGTAAACGGCCGGTCCAGCTCTTCGTTGTCGGGTCCTTCGTACGTCTCGGGCACTGGGTACTGGCTTTTCTCTCTCTTTAGGTAGTTCGCCTTCAGGCCTTCCAGGAGCCTGCGGCCGTCTCCCTTGTACGTGTCCAATTCATAACAAGTTAAATGTTAACTGTTCCAAGTACGTTACCATCGCAAACACTAGAATAACACGACTTAAGCATTCGTACACCCTACAGGAATATCGTTTTAAAACTGACTGTTTTAAATACTGTTTTTTTTCCTCTAGCCGTAAGGCAGTGGAATGTTTTACCTTCCAATATCACCAATAGCTTGTCAATTACACATTTTTCGCCACTTCTTGAAAATTACTTACTAGATTCTCAGTTATGAACTGTAACTGTGTGCAGCTTCTTCACTGTTGTTACTAGTGAATTGCTAACCTTCTTTGCAACGCCTTTGTAAAATACTGCTGGACTGTATAGATATACATATTACCCCTCTTTACACTTCTCAATTTGACGTTGCTACTTACTATGTTATACTGAGATTCTGTGTTTGTATTTTGTATTTTTCTACATTACTACTATGACTTCATAATGTTTAATGTTTGACCTTGTGCCCTACTGCAATAATCACTTATGGTTCCTAAATAAATAAAATAAAATAAAAAAATACTTCGGTAAGGTTGCGATTGGTCGCAGTTTTGCTACTAAGCGGGTCGATCAGATGCCTCAAGATACACCACATCTTCCACGTCAAGAGCTTGCCCTGCAGGCCATCGCAGGTCTTCAGCCAATTTTCCCTGCATAGTTTGGCCGCGTGCTCGGCGATCTGTTTGTTCAAGACTGCTATGCGCTTGGCCAGCTTTCTATTGTGTCTCTGACGTTTCCACCACCTTGTTAGCGAGCGCCGGGCCACGCACATGTGGGTCAGACTGGCGTCCACGTACGGTGTCTTCGACGTCGTTGCTGTTTCTTGGGTAAATTTTTGGAGGGCCTTCTTCTGGTCCCTCGCCCATTCGGTGTAGGTCTGTTTTTTTTTTCAGCTTGTCCCGATTCTTCCTTGGACGCCTCTTCTTGTTCTTGGGTAAACTTTCTCACCTTGTCCCAATCCGTGATCCGCGCCGTCCCCAACACAGCCCGATATCGGAAGCTTCGAATCATGATGCCGATCACGCTATGGTCAGACCCGAGGTCCACTTCGCATCTCCAGGAGACGTCTAGTGTGCCCGATAACCACGAAAGGTCTGGCGTAGTGTACCTCGCGGCACTGTTGCCTCTTCTGGTGGTTACGTCCGGCTCGTTCAGGAGGGCCATCTCGTGATCCTCCATTGCTTTGGTCAACGCTTTTCCTCTCTTGGACTGGAACTTTTTAGCCCCACGTTGTGTGAGGGGCGTTAAAGTCGCCGAGGATCAGGAGCGGCCTGGTTCCCGCCAACCCTTTCGCCTGGCTCCCGATGTGGTCAAATTCGTACTGCCGTTGTGACGGCCGGCAGTACGCGCTCATTACGAATAGATTGCCCGAGCTGCCAATTTCTCTTGCATGAATTTCGACCAGCGTGTGCTCGCAGCCACCCTGCGCCGTGACATGTTGAGTTGCCGCCACGTTGCTGCGGACGAGCACCGCCGTTGCGCTCTCCGTGGGGTCCGTTTAAGCGACGTGCCCAGGGAGCCTTGGTTTCTCGTTTGTTTCCTGTAGAGCAATTACATCGGGCTTGTTTTCTTGCCCGTCAATGTGTAACAGTAGTTCTACTTCTTTGTTGCGAATCCCGCGGCAGTTCCATTGGTAAATTACGGTGGTGTTCCCCCCGGTCTCCTTCTTGTGCTTCTTACTTGGCTTCTGCATGATTCTTTCCGGACGTCTCGAGTCGATTGCGCCTTTTGGCGATCGCGTCTTTGATTTTTTCGGCCCGCTCCTTTTTCAGGGACGCGAAGCGGTTCCTCAACGATGTTGAGACTACTTTTAGCGCTAGGCGCTTGTGCTTCATCGATGGTGTGTTAACCTGACTCTCGACAGCTTCGAGTCGGGCGTCCATTTTGCCTAGCCTTTCGTTAATTTGGGAAATTGCGACCAAAATGGCCGTCAGCTCTCCTTCTCGCAGGATCTGTGTCGTTGCCGTGGTCACGGTCTCTGCGGTCGCCGCTTCCTCTCCGCTCGCGGCGCTCTCTTCGGCGTCCATCGCCTCTTGATTATTTGGTGCACGTTGCGTGGCCCCAGCCTCTCGCACCGTCCGCCCTAGGCGGGGTGAGGGGGGGTCCCTCCGCGGCACCTTGCGCAACCCTCCGGCGTTCTTTGCCGCCGTGGTGTTGTTTTGGGGTCTTGTATTTGCCGAGCTGCCGTTACTCGCCAGCGTTTCGATCTTATTCATAAGAGCCCGTATTTGGGCGTTCTGCTCCTGGATCTGAGCGTTTTGGCGCTCTATGATCCTCTTAAGCTCTGTCACTTCGCTACTGTCCTTTTGAGGATTCGCTTGTGAGTTAACGGGTTGGGAGGGGGTGAGGAACGGGAATTCGGTGTCGCTGGTTCGAGTGATGGGAGACCTGTTGGTCCAGCCCACCTTTTTCTCGACGATCCCTCGGCGTCTGGTGTACTCGCTCCGGGACCTCGAACTGGCCCTGGATCTCGAACTGGCCCGGGAGCACGAGCGGCGGTTGCAGCCCCCGTTGCCGCCCCCGGATGGTGTCTCCGATCGGGAGTGACTCTGGCGGCCATTTCCGCCACCACTTCTGTTGCTGGTGTGGACCGGCGTTTGTGACCGGCCCCGTTGTTTGGAGGCGCTACGGCGGGGTCCGTCAGCAGAAATTCTCTTTTCTTGGTTCCTTCTCCCGGCGTCTTCTTCTTCCACGCGGCACCGTGGAAGAAGAAGACGCCGGCGGACGACGCGGCGGACGACGTAGGGCATCTTGAAGCGGGCTTTGCAGGCCTTGTCCGCGGTCAGGTGATTGCCTCCGCACAGGCCACACTTCGGGACACATCCGTGGTCTTCGGCGGGGTTGGAGATTCCGCACCCTCAGCAGATCGTGTTCGAAGGATCTGGGCACACGTCCATTCTGTGGCCCACTCTTCCGCACGCATAGCATACGTAGATTTATTCTCTGTGCAACGTGCACTCCGTGAGCAGGTTGCCGTATTTTACGTAGGTACTTTGTGCCCTTCGAAAGCAATGACGACTGATCGGGTCTTACCGATTCAGTTTGCCTGTAGGGCCGTTGGGTTATGCTTGTGCACAACATTGTCCTGAATCTCCTGGGTCGTATCCTCGAGCGGGAAGCCCCTTATGACGCCCTTCACCGTAGCATATGGGGGCCCGCTTCGTAGGTACTTACTTCGTGTGCCGTGCCGCGCATGTCGATCCTTCCTACGGCAGCGTATCAATCGGCGTGCTCTCTCTTGGAGGTGCTCACCACGACGATATTCTGCTGGAGGTTGAGGCACATGACGGCTTCATTTGCGGAGATCTGTGCCGCCACCGCAATTGCACGACTTAGTTCAACGCGATCACTTCGCTCTCGTGGAGCCCACCTCGTGGTCGTAACACGATCTTTATGTCGCCGCGCGGCAAGTCTGGCATGCGCGCACCCTTCAACCATTTGCCCTTGTTTACACGTTTCGCACTTGAGTGACGTGTATCGCTGCCAGTGGCGCCACCGCCGAAGTTGTTGCTCCGGCTGTTGACATCAGCCGTGGCCTTGGCGCCATCTTGGCTCGTTTGAAGTACGGGATTTAGGCCTAGCTTGCCCATGCCTTTGTGCCTGACACTCTCGCCGGCAGTTTTCCAGCTTTGCGCTCTTGTACACTGGTCCGGCGAAATTTCGATGCCGTCCACCTCTACACGCATAGCGGTAGTCATTTTAGGTGAATGCTCAATGCTCGCTTGCGTAATCACCGATGGTTCGATGTCCCGCTGGCGGCTTCACCGAGGCTCGGGCTGGCCCTACCGCTCCCCCGGCCAAGGCCGAAGTCGATGTTAGGCCCAGCGGCGGGAGCTCCTCTCGGGCACAAAAAAGTCCTCTAAATTCCGAAAAAGCGGTCCCCTACCTCGGAATTTGGGTTCCCGGTAGTCTACACAACTTCATGCATCCGGTCGATGCACTTTCATTGAGGTGCGACTCAAAAAATACCACAGTTCAAGAAAAAAAAAAAAAAAAAAAAACACGGAGCCGAGGTGAGATGCGTCCGCTTGCTCCGACGGTAACTTTTTCTTCTCAGTCAGAATCAATGACGTCATTTGCGGGCTAGTACTGGAATTTAAGTGCGATGTCGCCACACGTCTCTCACTCTTGCGCTTTTTCTGGCTAGTCATGTCACCTCTCGAGATAAAAGCGAGCGCTTTGTTGTTGCGTAAGCGCGGTTTACCTAATGCAGCTAACTTAACATTTCTTATCCGTGTCTGTCTGACGTGAGGCCGCATGGGATGCTGTCGTCAGCTATCTGAACTTGTGAGGAGGTTTCTAGTGTGCTCGAGTGATGTTCGTCGGCGCAAAGCATTCACGTTTCTGGTCCATGCGCTTTTACACCTACACCATTGCCTCTTGTTTATTTCTCATTAGCGTTTCGAGAAAACCATAGCTGTTGGATACCAATGTAGCATTCAATTTCTCCACATTAAACTGCCATTCTTCTTCATGTCAGTGCACCAAAAAACTAGCAAGACGTAGATGAAGCTAACAAGTAGAGATGCAAGAACAAAAAAATAATAATAAAACTAGAACAAAATACAATGAAATGATACGAGCATGCGACAGCTGTGACAGCGCTGCAAACGCTCAGCACGGACACAGACCATGATATGCGCGCACAAGATCCGACAGCACAGCAGCGCTCGAGGCACGTCAGAGTTGGCAGGGATCGTCGTGGCCTTACTCCCCGTTAGGCTCTGATGTACGGACCACAAGTACAAAGGTTACTAGAGGGGAGTACTATGCTTTAGGCGTTCATAAGCCATTGATATTCTTAAGTATTGCGTGAGTTCTCTTACGACTTGGCACGATGCCTCCTTGTGAAAATGAAACCGTTATTTGCTTGGCTGTCAACATTTAGCATTCTTCAGTGTCTGACAGAAAGAACTGACTCGTTTTATTACGCGACGTTCCGTATATCAATATATTATGAGACTTAGAGCATGTGTGTTACAAAAGAAAATTGGGGTAGCTTGCACTAGTGGCGCAAGGCTAAAGACGCAGCGGAGCTGATCGGTTCCTAGCTGGTCCTGGCTATACGAATTGATGCTAAGCTATACCAAGTGTAAAAGTATTTCCTCATGGTCCGTGGCATCGGGGAACGCCTCGCGAATCACTCGCAGTCCGAGCACACGTAGGGGACGTGGAGCGTAAGCTATGCAGTGTACGGGCGGCGCGCAGCAGACGACACGCCGGGATGACGTCAAGGCGCATGCGCAGTATCGCGCAGCTGGTGGGAGCTCGTCCGAGCCGCCGCCAGAGGCGTCTGCTGCAGTCACGGACACCGCGAGCGTTCGGCGCCAATGCGGGGAAACGAAGAAGCGTGGATGGCATCAGCAGCACCTCTGCGCGTTGCCTCGTTGCTGCTGCTACAATGTGCTTCTCTCTCTCTCGCTCTCAATTTCTCTTTCTCTCTCCAGAGCATAGCGCGCAACGCTCCGCGAGGTGGTTGCTAGGCAACGCAGTGGCATGTGGCACACATTACGGCTGGCTTAAACAGATCCGCTGTTAAAATTTTGAGCGTATTTAGGCAGGAACACGTCACATGAATAAGTGAATTTTTATATTGTGAATGTAGTGAGAGTAACTTTCGATATATTGTCGCAAGACGCGAAGAGCACACAGGATGACGGTGCTACAACAAACACAAGCTCTATATTCAGAGACTCGAGTATAATTGGCCCCGTCAACTTTATCTTCTTCGGAGAGAGAAGTGCTTGCTCTGGTGTCCCTCACTTCGTTGTCTTCTGTGGCTGTTAGCTCCTTTAGTCGTGACAGCCTCCATACCAAGAAAGCATCGTTCCGATGTTTTATCGTAGCGACGCCAGGGTCTGTCCATGCTTATGCTCGAGTGAATTCATTCGGACAAATAAGGCTTTATCCGGACCACGTGCTCAATCTCCGGTGTATGCCGTCGAAGCCTTGAGGAATAGGGGCTATCGGAAACAACTTCGTAGTTGACGCCAGAGAGACGTCGGACAACTTTATACGGGCCAAAATACCACGTCAACAGTTTCTCTGAAAGGCCACGACCACGAACAGGAGTCCAGACCCAAACTCGCTCTTCAGGCTCGTAGGAGACTTTTCGGTGGCGAAGGTTATAGCGCCCTGCAGCGTACTCTTCCTGCGTGTATCGTGCAAGCGGTCGGGCTCCTTCAGTATGCTGAGTAATGTAGCCAGCATCAGTTTCGACGCCATCGCATCCATGTTCATATGACAACATTGCGTCCTGCATGGTTGTGACATCACGACCGTGGAGAAGTGTGCCCCTGCCTGGCGTTCGGCTTCCTTCAGGGGTGAAACGCTTGGGAAAGGAGCCTGCGCCCTGAATTCCCGTCGAAACCAACGTGAGCACGGAAAACGAAGAGACACTTCGTTGTCTCTTCGTATGCAAAGGTGAGAGAGAGAGAATTAACTTTGTTAAAGGTCCTGAAGGGGCCTGGGCCGGCCCGGTGGCTCGGCCCATGTGGAGCCTGGGAGTCGGAGCTCGCCAGCCACCTGTTGGGCCTTCTGGATGGCCTGGTGTTGAAGGGCCCCGTCGGGGCTCCTGAGGCGGTTGATGCAAAGGTGACGTACGGTAAGATCTCGTCCCTGTTTTTATGCTGCACATCAACCTACATGCAAAGCATATCCGCAAGTGTTGTATTGATGCGCTCCGTGAGTCCATTCGCTTGCGGATTGTTCTGGGTACTTCGATAGTATGGAGTTAGCCTGCTGGCTCGACAGCTGGCACTTTCCGCCATTGGCAGTCAAGGCATGTCCAGACGCATTGTTGAATGGTCGCCGTCAGTCTTGGCCAGTTATACCTTTGTCTCACGAAGAGCGTTCGTGTGAAACTCACATGGACGGATCTTACTTCATCATGGCATGCCAGGAATATTTCACTCTTGAGAGATGGCGGGACGACAAGCAAGTAAGCGCTTCCGTTAAGAGAAAAGTTCACCTTATAGAGGATGTCGTTGCGTAAGAAAAATGATATAAGTCCTCTTACAATACATTTTGGCACACTAGAAGTGCGACCCTCCAGGAAGCTAATAATGGGCTCCAATTCTTGGTCTTCGCGTTGCTACTGTGCGAGCGTAATAGTGTTGACAACTGCAACAAAAGCTGTAGCGTCGTTCATATTCTTGCAGGTTCGAATGGGGTAGCGAGAAAGGCAGTCGCCGTATGGCACTTTCCCTACTTGTACACAATAACCATGCCGAATTCTTGAGTTTTAAGGCTCCAGCGCATAAATCGTCCGGATGGTTCTTTTAAGTTCGTCAGCCAACAAAGTGAGTGGTAGTCACTCACCACATCAAATGAGCGGCCATGCAAATATGGGCGAAATTTCATCACCCCCCAAACCACCGCAAGAAAGTTTTTTTTTATGGTGGAATAATTTTTTTCTGTGCGGGAAAGGCTTCGACTTGCATAAGCTATTACTTTTTCAGCGCCGTGTTGCCACTGTGCAAGTACAGCTTCTAAGCAGATATTGCTGGCATCGGTGTGCACCACTGTCGGTGGGGTCTTCATCGAAGTGTCCTAAGACTGGTGGATTTTGAAGGCTTTGCCGTAGCTCGTCGAACGCTTTCTGCTGATCTTCATCCTATACGAATGCTACGTCTTCTCTGGTGAGGCGCGTCAACGGCGACGCAATGCGTGAAAAGTTCTCAATAAAACGCTGGTAATATGCGCATAAGCCTAAAAATCGTCTAACTGCCTTTTTTCTCGGCCGGCACAGGAAAATGTTCAACGGCAGCTATCTTTTCCGGGTCAGGCCATACCCCCTCATTACTGACAACATGGCCTAGAAAAGGAAGCTCTTCGAAGCCAAAATGGCATTTTTCCGGCTTAAGCGTGAGACCAGCGGACCGTATGGCTTGAAAAACCGCCCGTAGTCGCGTCAAGTGCTCGTCAAATGTGGCAGAGAATGCAATCACATCGTCCAGATATACTAAGCACGTTTGCCACTTGAGGCCTGATAGAACGGTGTCCATTAGCCGCTGAAATATTGCCGGCGTGGAGCACAAGCCGAAGAAAAGTACCCTGAACAGGCCATCAGGTGTCACGAACGCTGTTTTCTCGCGGTTTCGTTCGTCTGCTTCGCCCGGTATGGGTTTTGCCGTATGGGTCCGGCCGTTTTGTCTATAACAATTCGATGTTTGGTCAGCGGCGTTTGGCAAACTTTGGACGTCTCAGAGAAACAGTTCCGAAACTCACCAATAAGCTCGAGGAGTCTTTCTTTATGTGTACAGCAAACTTGGGCCGACATCAATGGATCGGTAGCACGGTCGGTAGGCCGGCGGAATCATCTTGTGCAACAGTCATGGAGTCGGTAACCTCATTGAGCTCGTCTACGTAGGCGACTGCCATGCCTCTAGTAAGATGCCGGCCTTCAGGTTTAAAGTTTGTTAGTAGGACACCCGTCTGTCCGAGAGTGATGTTAACTACCCTTCTTGCAATTGATACGCCATGACTAAACAAACAGCAGAGTAGGAATTTGTTCGGTGATCATGTTGGAGCAGCTTGGCGTGTCGCATGTTACAGGCACAAGAGCGCTCTATTGCGGAGTGGTCACATCGCCATCGAAGATATGTAAATGCTCACGTCACTGATCGCCACAGGGTACGACTAAATGAGCGCCCTTCCAAAACGCGACTTACCTGTCCGGAATGCTTATAATGACGCCATATTCGTGCAGGAAATCCATTCCCAATGTCACGTCTCTGCAGCACTCCGGCAAAATCACGAAAGTTGCAACAAATGCCAAGCTACGGATATCAATTCTAGCAGTGCATTTGCCAGTTGGCGTCATCAATTGACCTCCTGCCGTTCTTATGTGGGGACCCGTGTCTCCACTTTTTAAGGCTATCGGCGAGTTTCTGGCTGATTATCGATAAATCGGCCCGAGTATCTACTAACGTGGTTACTGGATGCCCGTCTATCAAAACAGCGAGGTCGGCACTTACGACTTCCCTTGAGGTCGGCAGCGCCATATCGTCCGATCGCACAGATGGTGTTGGGGGCGCTGTAGCACTTCGACGGTCGGCAACGTCTCCCCCAAAGGTCGCGCCTCTTAGTTTCATCTACGACGGCTAGGGGATCTGCCGCCCTGATTACATCGGCGTAACTGCGACCTTGCGGCGAAGAGCTCGGTGCAGGTGACGGAGGGTGGGGTCGACGAGTGAGTGGATGTCCTTGTGTAAAAAGGTCGTCATTGTAGCGCGTATTTTCGAAGCGAGCTCGAGGGAAGGTAGGTGGAAAGTTCTTGTATCCAGGGTCACGATACGGACAAAAAGTCACAGTTTCACCCGAAAGGCGAAGCATCATGCAATTGCGATAGCAAATTAGTAGAGAGCTGTACGGAGTAAGGATAGTAGGTTTATCGGCTGCATAAACTTGGGCACATGCCTTACTAACTGAATTAACAAGCATGGTGTCAGCGCGCACAACCAAACATGAATAGATCACTCGATGACCGCAGACAACAACTGTCAAAACGCTGGCGTGCGCAAGCGCGGCGGCAGCAGCGACCGGAAATTGGTGCGGTCTTTCGCTTCAACGGAAACTGAGCGGCGAAAGCACAGCGCATACAAAGATAAGGGCCGTGTGGCGATCGCTTTCAAGATACGGTGCGCGCAACCGCCCGTAGCCACGTAATGTACGTATGCAGTTGCTGGCAGAGTAGAAGCCGTGCCCCCTCCCTCCAGTGCTTGTTTCCCACTTTCCTCCTTTCGCGTAGGAGATTAAGCCACCAGTTCCCCTTGCGCCCGGTCGCAAGATAGGCATTTGGTGCCACAGCTCAACGTCGCCTCCTCTCCCTGCCTCCCTCTCATCCCCCCACGGCCTTTTGCAAGACGGAAGACGTTGTGTTTGCTCTCCGCTATGCGTTCTCTCTCCGTGAAAGCGCGCGTTCCTAGCGCGCTTTCACCCGCCCACACTGCATAGGGCGCGCGGTGGCGATTTTATCGCCCTTGAACTTTATACGGAACCTCACGGCGACGACGACGCCGACGGCAGAAATGCGCTTGGAGTGTCCATATAATTGCTATCGCAATAAAACGGTAAACGTGGCCGGTTTTCCGCAATGAAGGCACAAGAGACGGCGGTTGATGGTGCGCCACTTGTCCATCCTGCGAAAAAGTGGTCAACTTGTGGGCGTCCTCTGCGGCTAAGTTGCAGTAGCCGGCGGAGGATAGTAGGCCGATGTTTCCACAGGTACACCAGGTTGCGGGATTAGTGACTGTGCGTTGTACGGCGGGTATGGTGGGTATCGCGGCTCGTTGAAAGGATGAGGAATTGGTGATGAGTTGTAGGCTTTCTCATGATATATTTGATTTTATTCAGATGAAAATCCAAAATGATATTTGAAGTCACAAACACGCTGTCCCATGCACATCCACGTACCGTCGACGTCAAAAGTTTACTGAATGGGGAGCGTCTGCACACCGCCTAGATTTATTACTTGCTTCCTGTAGTAAGTTATGTCACCAAAATAGCGTCGCACTGTGCGATTGGCTGGCAAACTGGGCTAAAGTTCGGCCCTTTTCTCGAAGCCCGCATCCCGCAGTTCTTTGACGCCAACTGTGTTGCCCCTCCTACCAATACGTGCGGGACAGGAAGAAATTAGCGCCATAAGTTCCCCTAGTAGCCTCTGCTATAAGCTATGTGCCAAAATCCACGCATTCCGTTTTTCTCATTTTGATATACTATGACAGTAACAATGCATCTCACATGTAAACCTCAGCTCACCTGTTTAAAATACGAGTCTGTAACCTTGATCGTGGACGATTTCCGGGCAGCTTCTTTGAGCTTATCTGCCTGGAACAAACCAAGAAAGGAAATTATTGGCTCTCTTGCGCTGCTTCTACGGCGTCGTGTAAGATACTCATCCTTTTGTTTATCATTTCTTTGTAGGCAAGGAAAGCCGTGCTTCACAAATAAAAAAAATATCATGATTCTCTCGAAAGTACGCTCACGCAACAGCAGTATGTGATACTAAAATTTCATGATTATTCATCTAAATCCGCATGAGCACTTCTTCTTCAAAGCAATCTGCTAGATAATATGACATTATAATCTATTGCTACTGTTTAGAAGTCTACAACGTCAACTATGGCGAGACGAAACAATAATCAGCAGCAGCAGAAGCCTATATTTACGTCCACTGCAGAACAAATCTCGAATTACCCCTGTCTTGCGCTAGCTGATTCCAGCTTGCACCTGCGAATTTCCTAACTTCACCCCACCTATTTTTCTGCCGTCCTCGACTGCGCTTTCCTTCCCTTGGTATCCATTCTGTAACTCTAAAGGTCCACCGGTCATCTATCTTACGCATTACTTGGCCTGCCCAGCTTCATTTTTTCCCTCCTAATGTCAATTAAAATATCGGCTATTCCCGTCCGTCTGCTCTCTTCCTCTCTGTTAACGAAACAATATATCACACCAACTGCTTTATGTCGTTGTTCTTAGCCCCGATACATATACATTACAGCATTTGGAAAACAGGATAGCATAAAGCTATTGAACGGACACATATTTACGCCAACCGCAGCTATCACTTTTTCCCGACCACATCCCGCAGAGTGCAGTGTGGTTGGTGGAGACTGCTATGCGTGCAAGCGCCCTCGCCACGAACACGCGCAGTGCCGCCGACGCACCTGTCACGTGCTTCTCTACGTCACTCGACTTTGCTACACCTGGTTCCCCACTCTGTCAATTTCACCCACAAGTTCCTTCACTGAGGACTCACATTCCTACACCATGGCAGAGTTGTTTAATACTTTTGCAGTGGGATTCTTCGCCCACAGCAAAAGGAAGGATGAGCCTAAAGTCGCGTTCATTGCACCACGCCACCACCATCCAGCTGCTGCAGCGTTTGCCGAGCGCCCCCTTACGACCAGTGGCGCCTCCGTGCGATCACAGTTGGCACCGTACGAAACTCTGCCATACCGTTGCAGACTCCGGTCGTAGCATTAACTGCATGTAACATTAGCTGCATCCTATTGTTACTGTTAACAGCACCTACCGATATATAAATAGGAGTGCCCGGTGTACATGACACTTCCAAATAACAACTGGTTAACTTGTACATAAGTTCAGCGTTTTGCATGATTAGATAAATATCACGTTCACTAGCGTTAACTTGCTTTTGTTCTCACACACACAAAAATGCGAACGAAGTGCGCATTGTCCTCGGCGATGCCACTCTCAAAATTTTAATTTTGCTGCCGTAGAGCGGTTGCGTAATTTGTGACCACTTTGGTGGCACGCGCCTTTTACCATTACGGTGATAGAGGAAACCGCTGTTGACTGCATGAAATGCGTTATTTTCTTTGCTAAATTTGAGCGCTAATTCGCCATCGGTTTAGCTAGAAAAGTCATGTACTTGGTGTGCTGTGCATTGGTATCAGGACCGGTCCACCCAAGATTTGAGTGCACTGTTTCTGGCATCGGCCCCCTCATGCCGCCCGGCTTTACAAATGCCGTTGGACGTCACACCAAGAATATGCCAAAAACACACTTCATCTAGGTTGGCGATTAGGCGAAGAGCAAGCCACGGAGAACTCCTTTACCGAATGCATTTCAATACTAAATGCAAAATTGTGTCGTTTAGTGTTCCTCAAGTGTAATGATGTAATTGTCTGCATTACTCACTTCATCACACATGGTCTGACTGATGCATGCCAGTTCCAAGAAGCTCAGAAAGAAGTAGGTGGTGTAGCAGGTGCCCAGGCACACGTCCGACCGCAGTACGCCGAATTTCAACGCGGTGTACAAAGTGATGCATTCCGTCCACAGCAATATCCCAGACGATATGCTGATGGAAGTGTTCCATATGTCATTGATTGAACGTTTTAGCTCCCGAACTTTGCACACGTTCTGCCGCACCGACTCAACCTTCAGGGATGCCCACTGTCCACATCGCAGCGTTGCCACTGGCGTTCCGCTTGAGACGACCTTACAGCATTTTTCGAACTCTTCCCTTTGTGCGCACATGTACCAGACGAGGACTTCGCCGACTGACCTCAATACGAGGTACGTCAATGAGTCGTAAAAGAAGTAAGCCGTTAGGGAAAGGAGCCGGGCAGCCAGTTTGGCCGCAGCCCAAGGTTCGAGGCAGCTACTTGTAGTGGAGGATATGACTATAATGCTGGCCATTGAAGTGGCTGCGATAAATATGCAGATCCTAATGACGGCTAAGGTCCATCCACGTTTCCATGCTTCGCGTTCAGTGGGATGCTTGAAGGCCGAGCGATTTTCGTATTCGGCGCACATGCGAAAGAATTTGAGCAGCTGGCCGGAACAGAACATCATGGAGCCGAAGTTCAGAAGAACCTTCGTCATCAAAGCCACATTCAGGAATGTTGAAACAGCGTCGGCGAACTGATGAGTGAGGTGCACTCGCTGTAACCTGTTAATCACCAATCCGCCTTCGAAGTAAAGACATAGGGAAAGCCAAGCAAGAGCATAGGCTGTGTACGCTGTTTTCAACGTTGCCTTGGCGCTGTCCACATGTATATCGTTCAAGTCAGAAATGAAGAAGCATCCGAAGAACCAGCAGAGCAAACGGCAAAACGTGAAATTTTTTACCATAAAGCAGCTGCTTCTCCTTCTTCTTGGCAGATTCACCATTCTGTGGCACTTCGCTGGTGGCATGCGAATATTGGAGCTGTTGTAGTGCCCTGCAATGACAGAGAAACAGTGAAAGGCATGACGTGCAGCCACCGCTAATGGGCGCTGTCCTTCGGGGAAACGAAGGCAAAAAAAAAAACATACATTATCAACGTTTCGGCAACCGTATTTTTTTTCTTTTCTTATCTGCGTCATATACAGCCAGCTATCTACTTCACCAACTTCAGCAGGGAAAGTATTACTTTTTGAAAACTTGTAATATTTGCTTCAGGTGCACGCAGAGTGAGTGAACTGACTCATGGTAATCTATCTATCTATCTATCTATCTATCTATCTATCTATCTATCTATCTATCTATCTATCTATCTATCTATCTATCTATCTATCTATCTATCTATCTATCTATCTATCTATCTATCTATCTATCCATCTATCTATCTATCTATCTATCTATCTATCTATCTATGTATCTATCTATCTATCTATCTATCTATCTATCTATCTATCTATCTATATATCTATCTTTCTATCTATCTATCTATCTATCTATCTATCTATCTATCTATATATCTATCTATCTATCTATCGAACCGTTTTTCCGCAAACCTGGGTCTCTGGTTAGTCCATGTAATGGGTAGCGCGTCGGACTGCTATGCTGAACGAACAGGGTTAGAAACCATATGCCGCACCAACTTGAGTCACTGGATATGTGGCACTGTGTACCCGTGTCATAAGAAGCCAACAAACAACCACACCAAGGACAACATAAGGAAAACTGCTTGTACTTACTATGCGAAACAAATAAATATTAAATTATTGGAAATTAAAGTGGGTCAAAAAAAGTCGCAGTGTCGCCCGAACGGCCAAGCATCACTTGCAACAGCAAATTAGTAGAGAGCTATACTAAGCAAGAATTGTAGTGTAATGAGCCGTGTAAAGCGATAAACATTCGCTTACAAACTAAAAAGACAAGCACGGTGTCATGCGCGCACAGGTAATCATGAACACATTTCGCGCGATGACCGCGGAAACCAGCCGCGAAAACGTCGGAGTGAGAAAGCGCTCCAGCAGCAGTGGGCAAATTGGCCTTCACGCTGTCTCTCGTCTCGCTTCAACGCTAACTAGACGTAGAAAGTACAGCACATACGAAGCTACTGGCACTCGGCGCATGCACGTTGTCCCCATCCCAGATCGCTTTGAAGATGAGGCCCGCGCGGGCGCGCACTTCGCCCACATCTCAAATCGCTTTCAAAATATGGCGCCCTCGCGGCCGCGCTGTGCGCAGCAGTGTCGCGGAGCAGAACCCTCCATCTCCGTCCCGGACCAGGACGAAGTTTTCTTCAAACTACGAGGCTTTTCTTTCGAGGAACCAGTATGGGTTTCCTTTGTAGCAATTGCTACACTTTGCTGGGTGTCTCATTTTCCCTTTAATTACTTCTCTCCACCTAGCGGGCTTCCACTGAACTATTACGTCAAACATTTGCCTTTGCTTCGAGTTGTCGACAAATTTGACTTTGCCATGCCATCTGCTGGCCGCCTGGTTAGCTCAGATGGTAGAGCGGCTGCCCCGGAAAGGCGGTGGTCACGGGTTCGAGTCCCGGACCAGGGCGAATGTTTCTTCAATTGCGAGGCTTTTCTTTCGAGGAACCCGTATGGGTTTCCTTTGTAGCAATTGCCACATTTGGGTGGATGTCTCATTTTGCCTTTAAAGATGTACATGTGAGACGTGGTGGCCCGGCAAACTTCCTCCGTGTACTTGAAATAAAGTTTTTCAGACAGACAGTGGCTAAATGCACGTGACGCATGCCACGCATCACTAATGCGGAGTTACTTCTCGATATTGTAGATGATTATTTTGGTTTATTTTTTTTCGAATGCTGTCGAACGGCAGAGGTTTAGAAGGCAAGTGAGATTGGCTGTCGCTATACAAGCATGCATTCACCCTCTTCTTGATATGGGACATAACTTTTGCAAATGTAAAAGAAGAGGTTAAAAGATATATAATTACCAGTCACCATTCAATTTATTGTCCACTGCGAGGCTAATCCTATCATCCGCTGGCCGTTTCGGAGCGCACTAGACTGCTCTCAGGAGCGGCGTTGTCTTTGGCTGGTTGAAAGAGGGCGCGCGCCTTGCGTTCGGCTGGTTCTTATCAATCACTCACCTCCATCTTGGAGCGCTCTGAGGCGCTCCGAGCCCTGTCGTCAGAGTTGTCGTCGATACTGACAGCGTTTTCAGCAACGTTATGACAACACAGCGTCACCGCTGTTGGAGATGGCGCATCGTAACCTAGCAACCAAGGCCACCGCATACTGGCCTCTCAATGAACGCTAGTCCTACCGGCGGATGCGCCGGTTTTCGAGGCAACGCCGGGAACTTTGGATAGGCGAATCATCGGACGTTGGCTGTTGTCACGTGGTTTCGCATCTGCCATTTCCTCGCCCGAGAGCGAGTCACATGTTCGGCTTGCGCGCTTGCCCTTTAGCTCTGAGTTGGGGAACGCCGGGTCTGCCCGACTTTTCTTCGGGAGATGGAAGTGACCAGTCGAAGATACTATAAGGTATCTCTTAGAAATTTCCAATTACGTATGTAGCGTCTGCTCTTTCCGTAATATGCCTGCAAATTTCACCATGTACTGCCAACATAAACGGAGCTCTCAAGTACGTTACGCTTACCTTCTTCTCAACCATGACTGGCATCCATTTTGTCACAACGCACTGACGTATGCTCACTTTAGTCAGTTGAGATAATATGCATATCCACACCTGCGACTATCGTCATGTCAGCTATTTTCCGCTTCATGCACGAAGCCACATTGTGCTTGGCTTACGCTTTACATAAGTCAAATTAATGTCTGATTAGTACTTACTCTGGAAAATTCGTGTTGGACGGTGTAATTCGACAGATGTGAGTGATTTTTGAGAAACGTTAATCAGAGCATCGGATATTTGCGACCCTTTAACGGTGTACTCTAGGTTCGTTGTTGTGCAAACCACCACAGTGCTGCCCAAGGCAAGACGTGCAAGGTACTTCAGAAGTTGCGCCCCTCCATGTACTAGGTTTATACTTACCACTCTGTGGAAACTGCCTCGAACGGAAGCCTCGTATGTTGCGTCGATTGCAGAGGCTTCGAAAGAAACCCGAAGACTACTGCTTGTGCGAACGCCACGCACTTCTCCACAATTCTTCCGTTCAAGCGACGGGATATATGCACAGGAAAGACCATTTCGATTCAGCCGCAGTGGATTGAGCAGTAGCAAGACACGAAGTGCAGGGAAGAAAAAAAGTTATCTGCGGCTTTCGTCGCATCACGGCATTTTGAGATCGGTATAGTGTTTGACGTCACCTTCGAAGGCGTCGCGCATCATGACATATTTTATTCATTCCCACCATCGCAGATTCACACTGATCTCTTAGTCCATCACATCGATTTATTTCATGCATTTTTCACTATGTTTCCGCGATATAGAATTTTCGAAAGATCCTGTCTGTCTTTGCGAGGTTTCTGTGCACAGTGCGTCTTTTTCCAGGGCAATGGAAAAGAGTGTGCCACTCAACCACAAAGTTTCGTCTAAGAAATTTCATCCATTCTACCGCACTCTTTATAAAGATCACTTACCCAGGTGCGCCCAAAATTTTGGCACCCTTAAAAGCGTTAAGGAAGGAAGGAAGGAAAATAAGAGGCGAAAGGCAGAGAGGTTAACCAGGTTAAGTGTCCGGTTGGCTACTCTGCACGGGGGGATGGGGTAAGGGCAGAAAAGATTAGAAAACAAGAGAAGAATGAAAAGAAGAAAAAAAAAAGAGCAAAAAAAAAAAAAGAAAACACGTCTGTCTGCACAATTCTATAGTTTTTCATGAGGTCCTGTTTCTTTTAAAAAGCGTACTAGCGCTATTAAAGCAGTTCGTTCCGACGTCGGCTGGGAACAGGGACCAAGAATTCTGGCTTCCGTAAGGGGGCGGCTGTCTATATTGTCGAGCGTGGTTCTGAGGACTTTCCTTTGTGCACTAAAACGACGACAATCACACAGAAGATATGCTATAGTCTCTTTGCACCCGCAAGTTTCCTAATCTGGACTTGTGGCCATTCCCATCAGGTAGGAGTACGCGTTGGTGAAAGCTACTCCAAGTCTTAGGCGACAAATGAGAGTTACCTCCCGTCGTGGTAAGCCATGTGGAAGGCGGAGCTTCAGATTAGGATCCAGGGAACAGAGGCGCTGGTTTTTAAAGTCCGTTGAATTCCAGTGGGCTAACGTAAGCTCGCGAGCAAGCGCACGGAGCTTTCTTGCTGCGTCTGTTATGGACATAGGGATAGCGACGCAATCGGTACTGGTATGTGAAGATCGAGTGGCTGCGTCCGCTTGCTCGTTTGCAAAGATACCACAGTGACTTGGCAGCCATTTAAAGAAAATGTCATGTCCTTTGTCAACTGCCTGATGGTAAATTTCGCGTGTGTCCGCGACAAGTCGGTCGTGGGGTCCACGGCGTAGTGCCGAGAGCAAACTCTGGAGGGCGGCCTTGGAATCGCAGAAGATAGACCATTTCTGGGGCGCTTCCTGTTCGATAAATTTCACTGCTGCACACAGAGCTGTAAGTTCGACAGCCGTCGTCGATGTCAAGTGCGATGTCCGGAATTTTATTACTGTAGATTTTGCTGGGACAAATACTGGGGCCTGTAATGGCATCGCGCAGGAGCCAATACGCTGCCCGTAAAGAGCGGCGCCAGTAATGTTGCATCACTTTCAGGTTTGATCACTGATAATGTTTGCACTCTTTATACTTAATTGTATGATAATATTTAAAATAAAACGGATCCGCTATGAATGTTATGTTTCATGAAATTTACTTGCGGGCTGGCATTCTCAAAATTCTGAGGAATAATTTAGTCAAGAACGTAAGATATGGTCTGACAAACTGCAGTGATTCAATATAACCTGCATATACGGCATGGTAAGCATAAAGCATAGAGATACCTAAATATATGCGGAGCCTTACAGCAACGTGGACGCCGACGGCGAACGACGACAGTGACGACTGCGATGAAAATTCCCCTGGAGTATCTATATAATGTTGCTATCTCAATAAGAAAACAACAGTTCCCAAATTCACGCAAGGACTTAAGAACCGTACTTCAGCATTTTGAAGGAATCCACGCTTCGTGGCATTGTCAAGATAATAAACTATGTCTAAATAAAGATGGTGAATTCGTAGCCTGTCTAAGGCGAGACTTGTTTACTCAAAGGCCGGAAAGCGTTGTATATGCGCAGCCTACGCCATTTGTTAATAAGGAACTCGATCGTCTGTGCAACAAACACGAGTATGCTGTGTCAGAATCCTTCAGACGAGTCTCCATTTGCAATGATCCTTTTCCCAAAAGATCACAAGAGCGGTTGTTTTAATTGCCCCTCTAGAACGAAAGCAATATTCGACAACTTTGCAGAATGAATGGTCGAATCGCACCGCAATGTCAATTCGATTTGTATTGGATATTTTGAATATTCGCACACTTATTTTATTCGTTTATTCATGTGGTAGGAAGGACGCGGTGGAAAATCCATGTGAGATGCCTTCTTCTAAGCTGTGAGCAAATTGCCCACCGTCCCGAAATATATATTTTCTTTCTTTTAAGCACCATGCACTGGATTATTTTATACGAAGCATACCACGAGGGGGGGCATAGCTTGAAAAAAAAAAAAAGAGACGAGCCAACGGTGACGAAAATAGAATAGCATCAAAACTATCTGCAATGCAGTGTTACATTAATGCAGAAAACGGTATTAACGAGGAAAGCGGCGCGAAAATTACATCACTACAACCACAACACAAGTTCAACAGCAACTTGAAGACAAACTGAGACTGGGGTGTGCGAAATATACATTTATGAAGGACTGCAAGATAGGACTGCAAGATTTTAGTGCGCTGTCGAAAATCACAGGTGAATCATAACATCCAGATGGCCCGACTCTCACGATAATACAGTGTTTAATGAAGCCCAGCAGTGCTGACATTGTTTGTAGTGCCCGTGTGTGAACAAAGAGCGATAGAATTGTTTATAGCACCGGCGAAGGGATAAATGATGATCATTACTCATTCTCTTTTTTGAGCAAGCACAATGTTGAGCAGAATTAAACGTGCTTCATGTGGCCACAAACGCCTATTTCAAACAATACCGACGATCTCTGATACCCCTGATACACTGAAGAACTAAGGTCATTTTCCGTAACGCTGAAGGGCACTTAGCCAGATGAAGTTTCTGCGTCGGTACGGCACGATCCCCTGCTTACGTTTTTGGTGATTTACGAAGCAAAACACGTGGTGTTCCTTCTTCAAACTGGAACAGACAAAATTCTAAAAAAGTAGTGTATATGGTCAATGCAAGGTAAACAGAAAAAAAAGGGGGTGGGGGGGCGGGGTCCTCAATTTCTAGTGTTGTCACGGCTTTAGAGATTTTTAGGGTTTACATCGCTTACGGTGCGTTCCGCTTTCATTTAACTCGTTCGGATGTTGCGGAGAACGGTCGTTATTTCGCATTTTTATTAGCACGTGTTTCAGACGCCGACGGCCAACACTGCCTAGATAGCACAGGCGTGCGCACTCCGATCTATAACGTCATGCTATATGGCCCGAAATTTCCACTGCCAAGGCTGGCGTGACGAAAGCGGTGACGTCAAAATGACTGTTGGTTACGGGGGAGCATCCACATTAGATTCTATGGCAGTCGGGCCAGGTAGCGTGACGTCATGGATCGGAGTACGTAGGCCTTATGCTGTCTAGGTGGTGTTGCAACGGCACACAGTCGGCCACGGCTCCAAATGGCTCAATCGACTCACAAGGACCTCGTCTTGTCGTGGTGGTTATGTCTTCCGGCTTTGCGGAAAGGTCTCGGTGCGAAAACGCACAAATATTTCCGCAGGGCAGTTGCGCGCTTTTTTTATTATATGCTGGGCTGAAGTGAATCAACGTCTAACCGAAAAAAGGTGTACGATGCGTTCAAACCCTGACAAAATTAGGACCATGGAAATCGCGCACTGTGTAAGCCGGATGGGGACGAAGCTATATAGAACAACGAAACTACTAGGGTTGAATATGGCGGTGGCAGTCGTTATGGTGGCAACGGTTGCACCAATTTGGGATTATCACTGCAGTAAAACCTCGCAGCCAGACAGATGCGTGGCTGTCGTGTACAAAATTCTTCCTGCAAGCACTAAAATTATGAAGCAACAAAACGACAGATCTATCTATCTATCTATCTATCTATCTATCTATCTATCTATCTATCTATCTATCTATCTATCTATCTATCTATCTATCTATCTATCTATCTATCTATCTATCTATCTATCTATCTATCTATCTATCTATCTATATCTATCTATCTATCTATCTATCTATCTATCTATCTATCTATCTATCTATCTATCTATCTATCTATCTATCTATCTATCTATCTATCTATCTATCTATCAGGAGTTCGGATATCTGCCGTCCCGCTAGGCACCCTTACGAAAAACATACTGTTTTGTCTTTTGTCACCCCATGTGAACGCCTTTCAGGTGGGTGTCCGCTACCGCAAGGGAGCTTGGAGCACCTGTGCACACGGGATCTGAGTGGTTCACACGGAGCTCACGATGTCGTAGTCGCTGCTTCATCGCGCATGCGTTGAGCTATTTCATCATCCGTCTGCACCACGATTAGTGTGTATGTTATGAGAGCACCCACAATCTCCACAAAAAAGAAAAGAAAAGAAAGAAATGGCGGAAACCCTCTCACGAGGCTGTCAACTGTAATGCGTTTAGCATATTGAATCAATATGGCGACAAAAGGTATTGTCACCATGGAAACAAGTTATGTATGACGCGTGGGGTGCAGCGGGACTCCACTTTCGCTCTAAGAACACTCAGCGACATCTAGCTGTGCCGCCGCGAAGCCTACGCATGGCATCCGAAATGCATGGCGCACCACCAGCGGGTGCGAAGGCTCAGAAACGCGTTATGCAGCCACAATGCTTCTCTCTCGAGCTTCTTGCTGTACAGGCTGCGCTATCTGGTGGCGTTGCCGAGAAGTCATCGCATGGCCCTTGAGACCAGAAGCGTAGTGCGCCGGGACTTATAAACGCTGAGAATTGTTTACTGGCTTACCTCGTACCCAGTGGCACATACTAAGTCACCCAAGAATCGGTCGATTGAAGGTGGATTGAAGAGCGACCCATAATTAGAGTGAATTTATGGCGCAGCCCGCGAAATCATTGGCGTAAAACACGTTCATTGAAAAGCTGCACACAACCAGTGCATTTGCGGCGCAACCTGCTAGCTAACGAGTCGGGTTGCTCTCCTTAAAGAAAGCTTGTCTCGTAGGTTCGATTCGCCCAGCGTAGGAGAAATTTAAAGGATCTTTATCATCATTGTAGCGCGGCACAATCCCAATGGCACACACCTAGTTATTCAAGTTGGTGTAAAACACTTTCAATGATGAGCGGCCCACACTTAATGGCAATTTCCTAGCGACTCAAACTGGCATCAAAGGGGTCCATTGAAGTCCAGCACAGCCCAACTGGCACATACGCAGTGCTCCTATCCGGCGTTAAAGAGCTTTATTAAAGACCTGCACCTACCCAGTCCCGCTTCTACGGTGACCCATGTTGGCGGGAAAGAGGTTCGTTGAAGAGGGGCACATGTAAAGCTCACTGAGCATCAACACATGCTCGGTGAGTCAAGTTTGCCCTACGGTTGGTTTCGAAGCAAGGACTACACAGTGACGCAGGTTGGTGGGAAAACGATTGGATACATACATATGTACAAATATAGATTGATACATGCATACAAAGCCCAGAGAAAGTGCGTGAAGTGTTATAGAAATTCTAACGCCCTAAAAGGGCATTGAGCTTGGATCACGGCCTACTTTGGTGTCATCCTCGTCGTGGTCATAATCATCATCGTCAGCATTAACATCATCACCAGCGGTATCATTTCAATGCGGGAGAAAGACTGCTCCATAGTAATCGTGCAGGATCAATACACTGCTTGCATAATTTCAAGTAACAACCGGTACCCTTCACATGAGTTTGGCATCGCAGCCTCCAGTATCTCCTGACACGGTTCGATTGGAACCCTAATAACATCTGAGAACAATATGGAAGAGCAGATTCATTTAGCGCCACATTTATTTATCGGACGTCACAGACATATTTAGCCTAGTTCATTTCATCCCCTGATAACTTCCCCAGCACCGCTATGCTATGAGACGCCCTGTGCTTATTGCATAGCATTGCAAATGTGATACAAGCGTGCGAATTCTTTCACGGGTAGCTTATCTAGCTGGAATGCTAGAAATGGCACGGAGTAAGACACAGAACACAACTGCAGTCCCACATTTCATAAACAACAATCTCATAAACACTTCAAGTGGAAACTGCCTTGACTTCGCGTGTTTTGTGTGTTTAGTTTTCGTGTTTGTCTACGTTTGTTTGTTTTCTTTTGATGCGTTAGCTTTCTTAAGGTACTTAACGCAATTTTCTGAGGCTATCTATCTATCTATCTATCTATCTATCTATCTATCTATCTATCTATCTATCTATCTATCTATCTATCTATCTATCTATCTATCTATCTATCTATCTATCTATCTATCTATCTATCTATCTATCTATCTACCTGCAATCCCCGCGTCACGAACCCGCCATACCATCAACACGGGTTCGGCAAATCCGATTAGACAAAAGCCACATAGCATTTCACCATCAGAGCGCCAGATTATCAACGACCAAGTGCATGAAATGATGAAAAAAGGAGTCATACAAGAGTCAGCGAGTCCGTGGGCAGCTCCAGTGATTCTTGTTAAAAAGAAAGATGGATCTTGGAGATTTTGCGTCGACTATCGCCGATTGAATGCTGTAACAAAAAAGGACGTGTACCCACTCCCACGTGTTGATGACGCAATCGACTGCCTTCATTCTGCTTCTTACTTTTTCTCAGTAGACTTACGATCCGGCTATTGGTAAATTCCGATGCACCCTGAAGACAAGGAAAAGACTGCCTTTGTAACCTCTGACGGGCTCTTTGAATTCAATGTGATGCCATTAGGACTGTGCAACGCTCCGGCAACTTTCGAGAGATTTATGGACACTATTCTGCGCGGGTTGAAGTGGAACATCTGCATGTGCTACCTGGACGACGTCGTCATCTTTGGCCGCACCTTCAGCGAATACAACTCGCGTCTGGATATCGTCCTGAACTGCATCAGAAACGCTGGCTATGTTTTAAACTCAAAGAAATGCCACTTTGGAGACCGCCAAACCCTTGTGCTTGGGAACCTCGTCGATAAGGACGGCATCCGCCCTGATCCCCAGAAGACAGCCGCCGTTGAAGCGTTTAGCGCACCACGCTCTGTCAAGGAGCTCCGCAGTTTTCTGGGGCTTTGTTCCTAATTCCGCCGCTTTATCCCTAAGTTTGCCGACGTCGCGTATCCGCTGACATGTCTACTACGAAAGGACATCCCCTTTGAGTGGACTCCGAAGTGCGATTATTCTTTTCGTCAGTTGAACTTTCTGCTGACGTAACGACCTGTTCTTCAACACTTTAGTCCTTCGGCGACGGAACTCCATACGGATGCCAGTGGCACAGGTGTCGGTGCCGTCATAGTTCAACGCCACGGTGACCGCGAACACGTGATCGCATATGCAAGTCGCTCATTAAGTAGACCCGAACAGAATTACACTGTCACGGAACAAGAATGCCTCGCGGTGATATTTGCGGTTCAGCGGTTTTGTTCTTACCTGTATGGACGCCCCTTCACAGTTGTCACCGACCACCACTCATTGTGTTGGCTTGTAAATCTTCGTGACCCTTGTGGCCGCCTTGCACGCTGGGCGCTCGGACTACAAGAATATAGCTTCAGCGTCTCTTATAAGAGTGGTCGACGACACGCTGACGCGGACTGCCTCTCGCGTATGCCACTTAGCACTACGGACTGTGACGCCGACGACTTCGATCACCTTGTGGCTTCTGTATCGCCGAGTTTTCCAGACCTCGACTGTTTCAAAGCCGAACAACGAAAAGACGCTAAATTAACACCTGAAATTATGAAATTATGGGGTTTTACGTGCCAAAACCACGATCTGATTATGAGGCACGCCGTAGTGGGGGACTCCGGAAATTTGGACCACCTGGGGTTCTTTAACGTGCACCTAAATCTAAGTACACGGGTGTTTTTCGCATTTCGCCCCCATCGAAATGCGGCCGCCTCTCTTCACCGCTACGACCGCCTCTACTACAGCAAACAATTTCTGTGTACTATCGTGAGCAATATGAGCTCGAACACGGGAGCGCGTGGAAAATAGCCTCAAAACCTATAGATAGCGTCATACGTGGATGGCGCTGCCGAAACCGGAGGGGAAAGGAGAGGCGCTCTACCGCTAACTGTTGGCACTCCCGCTTCGCTAGCGTACAAAAAAATAAAAGTGGCGTATCCGAACGCTCAGCCAACACCGTTTAGATTTAATACAAGCATGATCTGCGCATTATGGCAGTCTACGTCACAGCCGATATCTCAGCAGCTGCATAGCCTGATGGGTCATTTGATGTAGCTGTGCGCGTTGATGTGAATTGATATCACCGCTAGCGGCCAGTGACATGCTACAAGCTACCGTTTTGCAGCAATGATATCGAGGCGAGAGTGTGAACAGCCAGCGGAAGCGCGGCGCCCTTTCCAATTTGTTTCCAAAAGCGCCGCTGCAAATCAGCCGATGTAGGGTTCGAGGCTATTTTCCACGCGCTCGCATGTTCGAGCTCATATTGCTCACGATAGTACGTGATGGACTCCTATATAAGAAGAACTTTTCCAGCACTGGCGCACGTTTTCTTCTAGTGGTGCCGGAGAGTCTTCGCATAGCGATTCTGAGTGCTATGCACGATGACCCTACGTCTGGCCATTTAGGTTCGGCGAGGACGCTCTACCGGATTCAGGGACGCTTTTATTGGCCTGGAATGCGACAGTATGTTGAGACGTATGTGGCCAGCTGCATGCAGTGTCAGCGCCACAAACGTCCATCTAATGCTCCAGCTGGTCTCCTGCAGCCGATCTCGCCTCCAAGCACTCCTTTCCAACAAGTGGGCATTGACTTCGTGGGACCTTTTCCGAAATCAGCCAAGGGAAATCGGTGGATAATTGCTTGCGTCGACTACCTCACACGCTACTGCGAGACGGCGGCCGTGCCCTCAGCAACTGCCACTGACGTTGCAACGTTCCTGCTGCAGTATGTCATCCTGCGACATGGTCCGCCTCGCGTGATCATCAGCGACCGTGGACGACAATTCACAGCAGATGCCGTGGAGGAGCTGCTTCGTTTGTGTGAATGCCACTTGCGTCACTCGACACCATACCATCCACAAACGAATGGCCTTGCGGAGCGTACCAACCGAACAATAGTAAACATGCTATCTATTTATGTTTCATCCGACCACAAGAACTGGGATGACGTACTGCCTTTTATCACGTACACGTTCAACACCGCCAAGCACGAGACTACCGGCTATAGCCCATTCTTCCTGCTGTACGCACGGCCATCCCGGTACACGATCGACACTATTTTCCCTTTCTGTACTCACGAAAATCCCACTGTCGCCGAGACCCTCTGCCTTGCCAAAGAGGCGCGCCGTATTGCTCGTTTACGCACGTTGGCATCGCAGGACAGATCAAAAGCACGCTACGACATTCGCCACCGTCCAGTGACCTATCACCCTGGTGGTTTAGTGTGGCTGTGGACTCCTGTACGGAAACGCGGGTTATGCCAAAAGCTTTTGGCCTTCTGCGATGGACCGTTTGTTGTTCTTAACAGACTCACAGAGGTCACTTATACCATAGCTCGCCTCACAGCGAGTGGTAGAAGAGCTGCCAACACCCAAGTTGTCCATGTCGCCCGCTTGAAATTGTTCACGTCAAGGCAACTGGATTGACTCGCCCGGCGGGCTTCGTCTGCGACGAGAGGAATGTTGCACGCACGCCTGGGTGAGAAGAACGATGACCGGTGAATGTGCTTGCGGTCCCGGGTTGAAAAAGAAGAGGACGACGCTGAGTTGATCAACCAGCTGGCCGCTCTTGCGCTCACCTTCGCGACCTACAATAAACGGCCCTCTTCATCCGTAAGGGTGATAAACGGTCTCCTTTGCGCGTAACAATATATATACAATAGGACATTTACATTCAACAGCAGAAACACTCCACATGGGGGAAAGAAAAAAATTTAAAATTTGTTGCTTTCGTTATGCCGTGGCAGTTTTCAGCAGCTAACACGTCACAAATCGCTCGAACTGCAGGTATTTCTATACACTTCGATGCCACTGTTGATGACGCTCCGCTCCATGACATCGTTTATTCATTGCCAGCGCCGCAGGTGAACGATCTCTTAGCCCATCGCATCGATTTATTTTATGTCGTTTTCACGGTGTTTCTGCGATTTTTCATTTTCGATACCTAACGCCAGCCTTAGCTAGGTTTCTTCGCACACTGTTTATTATTCAAGAGCAACTGAAGCGAGTGAGCCACTCAACTATAGAGTTTCTTGCAAGAAACTATACGCATTCAGCCACATTGTTCATAAATAACGCTTTCGTTGTGTAGTAGGCAATTGTAATGATCGTCCCGCCGCGAAGCCAAGTCCCTTAGTTCTTCCTTTTGTTGCCCTCAAAATGCGTCGCACTTGCTAACGTACGCACTCGTATACTAATCTGGCGTATGAAAGAAAATGCCGCGGACTTGTACTATCTTGCAGACTCACAACCCAATATCCAGCGAAGCTGTTTCTATTTAGCAGTTGCTACATGAATTTCGGTTGCCTGTAATAAAACCAAATGCTCTAAAACGTTTCCCATTTATGAGTAATTTGTCTGAAGCCTTGTACATCGAAATATTTTTGAGGACTTGTGCCTGCTTATCTTACCATCTTCATTCATCGCTCTTTATCTCTCCCCCCCCCCCCCCCCTTCACGAGTGTAGAGTAGCTGGCCAGGGCAAACTATCACTCAGGCCGACCTCTCGGCCTTTCCTCAAATAAACCTCTCTCTCTCTATCTTGAGGACTTGCGAAGGAATTTCTACAGGGACAGTATTTAATGCGCACATATTTTACTTCGCTGGAACAATTCAATGGCCATAAGGTATTGAATTCCTTCTGCTTCTTTTCTCCCCCACGTATAATTCAATGCTGGTTGCGTTCACAGTTCTGCCAGCGCAGCCGGATAAATTCCGGGTTGTTAGTAAAACACACCTATAACACTCCCCGTCGCTTGCATACATAATTTACTGCTAATTCTGTATTTAGTCTACACACTTTGAACACATCACCGTTAACCCGCTCCTAACTTTAAACAAATCTAAACGAGGGGCCTTGTTTACTTCCCAAAAGAAACTGCGAAAACCTACTACGAACTTCATATAAGGCATTAAGACGAAAAAGGAGTGTTCAGTAATTAAATGCTACGTTTTTAACCTGCAACGCCAGGAACTTCGAATTTGCGCCACACCAAGCACTTATCATCAACGCCAATTCCACAAAATAAAAACTCGATATACCGTATCTCGGGACATTGGTAAACATAGCTGAAAACGGCTGTATGATACTGTGGACACTAAATGAATAATTTCTTACAGGTTGGAATACAAGGACACGCATTTAAAACCGCACAGAAAGTTGTCCTCTCGTTGCCCAGATTGTGGCTAAGTTTAATCTTGGTGGCTTCAGTAGGTTTGCCAGGGGAACAAATTAAATTATGCGGGGCGTGTAAGACACAATTATAACGCTCTGGAGCACTTGTATACCTTATTTACTGCAAAGGCTACATTAAACCCAATGTAAAAATAATTACGAAGGACGTTCGTCACACTTGGTTGTCGTGCCGCGCGATAAGGAAAAGGACGCAGGAAAAGGAGTCGGACTCGTCATGGTAAACACTTATGAAAACCCCCAAAACCAAGTTACATCCGGATAGAACCTTAAAACACATGACACGACAAAAATATTGTGGTAGAAGAACTAAGGCTGATGGGAGTTTAAAAAAAAAAAAAAAAAAAAAAAACCAACAGTTCGAAAGAGCTCACGGTAGCGTAGGCAGGTGATGAGTTGCCGGAGTGAGGGGCGCGATAACGTGACGACGTCGGACACGCCTTGATGTTCGATGATGCGGAGATGGCTCTTGACAAACCGGAGATGACCGCTCAGCAGTCAGCTGAGCGGTCATCCGGCATCGTGGAAATATCGTGGTGCGAAAACATACAAATGTTACCGCATTGCAGTTGCGTGCTTTTTCTTAGTACATGATGGTCTGAAGGGAACAAACGTCAAACCAAAAAAGGCACTGTCTAATCCGGATGGGGACCAAGCCGTGTGGATTAACGAAGGTACCAAGGTTCAGTATGTTGTTGGTGGCGGTCGTAATTGTGGCAACGGTTCGAGATTATCTCTGCAGTAAAGTCTCGCAGCTAGACATAAGTATGGCTGCTGCGTACAGTAATGCTTTTGCAAGCACTAAAATGACGCACAAGTCACCATTGTGGTTTGTCAAGTTTTTATTGTTAAAGAGTTGTGTACGAAATTACACATTGACGACCAGAAAGGAGTTCGGGTACCTTCCTATCCGCTAGGTACCCTTACGAAAAAACGAGGTACTCCTTTGTCCTTTGTCACCCCAGCTGAATGCCTTTCAGGTGGATGTCCCCTACTGAAAAGGCGCTTGGAGCACCCATGCACCCGGGATGCGAGTGGCTCACACGGAGCTCACGATGTCGTAGTCGCTGCTTCATCACGCATGCGTTGAGTGATTTCATCACCCGTCTGCACCACGATTACTGTGTATGTTATCAGAGCACCTACAATCTGCAAAAGAAAAAGCAAACAAGAAATTGGCGAAAACCTTTTCACGAGGCTTTGAACGGTAACGCGTATAGCATTGAGTCAATATAGCAACACAAGGTATTGCCCCCATCGAAACACGTATTATATGACCCGTGTGATGCAGCGGGATTCAAATTTCGCGCTCCCCTAAGAACACTGTGTGACATCTGGCGGTGCCGCCGCGAAGCCCAGGCGTAGAATCCGAAATGCATTGCGCACCAGCGCGTGCGAAGGCTCAGAAACGCGTCATACGGCAACATGGCTCCTCTTTCGGGCTTCACTTTGTACATGCTGCGCCACCTAGTGACCCTGCCGAGAAGTCTGCGCGTGGCCTTTGAGACCAGAAGCGTAGTGCACAGCGGCCTAAAAACGCTGATAATTGTTCACTGGCTTGCCGCACACTCAGTGCCGCACACTAAGTGACCCAAAATGGCGAGAGCTTTATTGAGCCGCGGTCTATACCTAGTGCGTTTATGGCGCAGCTCGCTAAAGCATTGGCTTGAAATACGTTCACCGAAAAGCGGCACATAATCAGTGCATTTGTGGCGCAACCTGGTAACGAGTCAGGTTGCTGTCCTTAAGAAAGCTTTTGTCGATTCCGCCCAGCGTAAGAGAAATTTAACGAATCTTTATCGTAATTGTAGCGGCGGCACAATCTGTGGTGTCATGCGAAGCCTGTGTGACGTCACGCTGATAGCGCGGTGCTCATGCGAAGCCTGTGTGACGTCACGCTGATAGCGCGGTGCTCATCGCCTTATAAGCGCTGTGAGCCGGGCGCTCCGTGTTCTTCTGGCTCAGCACTCACGCACTAATAAACCGTTTATATTGTTCGCCACTCTTGGCCACTCTGGCTCTGCCTCGTCCCTCGCGGCTACAACCCAATCCCAATGGCATATACTTAGTTATCTAGGTTGGCGTAAAAGATTTTCAATGAAGAACAACATACACTTAAAGGCACCGGCAACAGTTACCAACGCCGCGCACGTTCGGTGCGAACGCGGGCAAAACGCCGACGGCGTCGACAACAGTTCTGCGCGTTGCTGGTGCTGCTGCATTTCCAAGTTTATACAGCTGATAAAAGTACTATCCTTACTCCGTATAGCTCTCTACTAATTTGCTATCGCCTTTCGGGTGAAACTGCGACAAATTTTTTTTTGTGCAGCATTGCAAATGTAGCCGCGTTTACATGAACGCGACAACTGGCGCATCGCATCGCATCACATTAATTTTCTAGTGCATCGCATCCATGTAAACG
This sequence comes from Dermacentor silvarum, assembly GCF_013339745.2. NCBI lineage: Eukaryota > Metazoa > Arthropoda > Arachnida > Ixodida > Ixodidae > Dermacentor > Dermacentor silvarum. Next base: position 77,769,291 of record NC_051161.1, read on the forward strand.
GGGATAATGCGCTAGGAAAGCGCGTCGCATTAATGCGTCAGCCAGGGGTGGATTGAGACGCGTAAGTCGACTTTCGCAATGCATGTAAACGCGATTACAGCGCATTAGGAATTATAGGAAATACAATTTGCTGTGGATCTGCTGGGCGCTCGCCGAGCTGCTTCGTGGCGTGACGCCGGAAGCGTCTGCAAGCGCTGCTTTGCGTTCAATGTGCGTGTGCCGCCACCAGCGCACCAGGGGTGATGCGCTACATGTAAACGCTAGCGCATCGCATTACACGTGATGCGCTAGGAAATGTGATGCGCTACTGTCGCATTCTGTCGCATTCATGTAAACGCTGCTTGTGATACAAGCTTCTTCATTCATTCAATGGTAATTATTCTAGCAGGAATGCCAGAAATGGCACGGAGTGAGAGGCAGCACACCACTGCAGTCCTACATTTCATAAACTAGATACTCATGAACACTTGCAATGGAAACAACCTTGACTTTGGGTGCTTGTGTGTTTCGTTTGCGTGTTTGTGTAGGTTTGTGCAGAGTTTTCTTTTAATGCGTTATCAATCGTACGGTACTTCACGCGCTTTCCGGAATTTTTCTATCTGTCTATCTATTAGCTATCTGTCTAACTATTCTTGTATGTATCTCACCCATTTCCCGCCTACCTTAGTCACGGGGTAGTCCGTGGTCGAATGGTTACCGCATCGGTCGGCAGTGTTGAGGTAAAAGGGTTCTAAACCAACCATCGTACCAACTTGGGTCACTCAGTATGCGCCAATGTGTATACATGCGTGCTTCTCTTTGACAAAACTCTCTCTCTCGCTGACAGGGGCAACTGTAGATGCGGAACAGGTTAGGCACCGCTGTTCGAAGAACCTCGGTGAAACCGATTTCAAGCCCTGGGCATGTGCCACTCGGATTGTTCTGGTCTTCAATGAACCTCTACAAATGCCAACTTTGGTCACTCGGTATTTGCTAGTAGATGTGTCCCATCTTCAACGGTTGTCTTTGACGGCAGCTTGGTTAACTTGGCATGCGCCACGGGGAATGTACCGCTCTACAATGACGAAAAGAACAATCCCTTAATGTTCTCCCATGCTGAACGGAATCAAGCCAACATCCCAAGGGTTCCTCAAGGTCAGCAACCCTGCAGATTAGCAGGCTGCCCCACAAGTTCACTGCGTATGCGCCGTTTTCCAGTGAACTTCTTGCCAACTTGGGTCACTGAGCATACGTCACCGAGTACGGAGCTCACGCAAGCGAAGCAACAATTCTCAGCGTTCGCAGGTACCGGCGAGCCACGCCAATTCTCCTCTTGAATTCTACGTGCGGACTTCTCGGCAGTGCCACAAGATGGCGCGGCATGTCCAGAAGAAAGCGCGAGAGAGGAGCTCGGTTGCCGTGTGAAGTGCTCCTCAGCGGTCGCACGCACGGGGCATGCCATGTATTTCGGAATCCACGTGCAGACATTGTGGCAGCGGTGACAGATGGGGCCGAGTGTTCTTAGAAAAGTGCGGAAGAGGAATCTCGCTGCGGTACAGGCATCTTATAACTCGTTTTGACGGTGGCAGTATGCTGTGTCGCAATTTTGATTCAATGCGAAACGCATTACCATTGATAGTCATCGCGAGATGGGTTCTGCCACAATTGGCTTTGTTTGATTCAAACACCGAAATATAAACTAACCGTAAACAATCACGGAGGACTGCTAGTCATCACTACAACAAGCAGAAGCCGGACAACCTCCGAAGACCCCTTGTGCAATAGATTGCACACTGCCTTTAACTTGTTTTCGAAATCCACTCGGAAGGGATCACGCAAAATATTCATTCGGGGTATGTGTGACTGTGAAGAAGTGGTTTGCTCATAATGTTGTCATCCGCTTTGGAGAAATTTGATACTAAATTGATCTATACCTCTGTGTGGTCCCGGACGGCGGAAAGCAACTTTGAGGTGCATTTTGAAATCACTGAGACTCCGTGAACATAACGGACGCGGAAGCGACGTGGCAATGTACTGCACGTAGTTCAATCTTCATCTCGAAGTTCTAGCAATGAAATGCAGTTTTTGCAATAGCAAGGATGAGGAGATGGAGATAGCGGATACACTGAGACTCAGCTTTTTGCATCTAACCGCGGTATTCAAATTTTAAAATTGTTTTGCAAAATCCGCCATGAAGAGCTATAATGTACCATAGCTGTGTTGGGGTCTCACGAGGATAAACCGAAAAAGTGCGTCGTTCATTATGTTGAAAAGTAGCTAAGAGGGAGATGTTACGAAAGTGGTCTTGCGTGGTTTGTGTGGTAAAAGGTCACCTCGCTGTGACGTACCGAGACCATGAGCGGCTTGTCTAGAGGAAAAAAGCCCGCTCCAGTAATGCGCATCCCTTCAGGGTCGATGGTATAGTGCAAGAACTCAACCTGCGCAAAAGAAAGACAACAATTAAGATTACGATGGCATTGGGACAACCAGCGTTAAAATAACCGACATGGCTGTAAGAGGAAACACAGAACACAATATCTTTTGTGACATGTGACGGACTTTACCGACAGACAATTAGCGCGCTCAGTGAGACACTTTGAGCTTGTGGTTGAGCGAGCTCAGCGTGCGAAAGGATAAAACGTCCTACAGTTCCTGTCCTTGTGAGCTTTGCCGCTGGTTGCATGCGTAGCTGGCAGCGACTACTGGGCGTGGTTGTGGCCCGGACTGCATTGCCGAAGACAGCCTTCGACTAGGCAAGCGCACCAAAGCAGGAGCTCAGCAACAGATCTTACTCACCCGAAACCAACTGCCCAGTCCATAGCACAGGGCTACTGAGGTAGAGAGAAATAATTCAGAACACTAGGACCAAGCACTTCACCCAGACGGGTTGGCAGCACTAGTAACGCGTTCGAGAGCCGCTGACAAATGACAGAACCAGACCGGTTGGCAGCACCAGGCCACTGGACCACTGGAAAACCCATAACTTCCCGTAGAAGATGACCGTGGAGCGGACGCCAAGCCGATGCTGATGATTACCCTAAAGCCACTGACACCCACCCACTCAGGGGGAATGGCCAAAAATTGGGCGGGATTTAGACATGTCTCTGGGGTATAAATGTAGAAATCTTTAGGAACCTAGACGCACACTATACTACTCACTGGGCATGCGCACTGGCGTTAAATGAAGCTGCCGTAATTTTGCACATTCAGTTCAATGAATATCTGCGCTAGTCAGGTTCAATTAACATCGGCGACTTTTTGGAAGCTCTCGGTGAGTTTACCATCAGTGACGTTGCCTGACCGTCCTACCATACTCTCTCTCTCTCTCTCTCTCTCTCTCTATATATATATATATATATATATATATATATATATATATATATATACTGTAAAGACAAACTGAACTTGGCCACGGGCGCTCGCAAGGCGGGCTCTGGAGGAGAGGGCGACGAGGAAGAGAATAGAAAAGCAGGCCCACCGAACGGGTTCTGTGTCTGTTTCTCCTTGATTCCTACACTATATATATATATATATATATATATATATATATATATATATATATATATATATATATTATATATATAAATCTAGCTTGTACTTTCAAAGCCCCTTCAGTGAGGGCGGATCCTATCCTGTAGCGATCGCCATCAGGATTCCCGGCCAAATTTTATGTATCTGCACCGTTGTTCTGCGAATGACGAGCCGTATACACGTAGGCTTTCGTTCGGGAGTTCTCATTGCCATTAGTCGGGCACTTTTGCTGATCTTCTTTCCGGCATCAGGATTGGCTGTTTGCTATTGCAAACATTTCTAGCTTTGGAGCTCTTTGTGAGTGCTGGCCCAGCTGATTGTTTATATCGGTAACGTCTTATTTAAAAAAAATATGTTGTCGTTCATTTTGCGGGAAAAGGTTTATTCCCAGTGCAAAAGGTAAAGACCACATTTAACTATTGTAAAGTTCTTCATCGCAGTTCCAGCGCTACAGTACGTCACTGTGACGTCAGGACTTTCAAAACATTTTCTCGTATTTAGGCCCGCTTTGTCGCAAAGGTATCTTAAGCTTGATAAGTTGAGCCCCTGTTAATTTTTTTCTTTTTTTAATGTTGCGTGGTCATTCTTTCTCGATTAGCAATAAAGCAGACCGAGGTAGACACTGTCAGAATCCACGATACCATTGCGAGCTGGTGCAAAAAACATAACTGCGGTCTCGCCACACGTCTGTTATTGAACTTCTTCCGACATGTAATGCATCGTCTAGAGGTAAACGCGACCGCTTTGTGATTGTTCAAGCGCGGTTTACTAATGCACCTACACTTAACATTTCTTATCCATGTCTGTTTGACGTTACGCCGCATGGGGCGCTCTCATCCTCTCCGCACATCATCTATCTGACCTGGTGCGCAGGTTTGCAGTGTGCACTAGATATGTTCAGCTGTATAATGCGCTGACGAATTCTGGTAGTTCCGTTTGTACACCTACAGTGCTGTCATTTCCCTTTAAATCCCATAAGCGTACAAAGAAGTACAGAGCGGTGGGATAAAATTGACCCATTCAGTTATTCTAATATAAACTCCTATTCTTCTCCTGGTCGATGCCATGAGACTAACACGCTAACAAGATGCACAAATAAATAATAAGCAAAGCTGCAAGATCAGATGACAGAAATGTAAGCAAAATACAACGGAAGGACAGAAACGTATGACAATGCTTCCAGAACTGTACAAGCTCAGCACGGACACAGATCACTTATGCATGAAACGCACACACAACCTCGAACAGCACAGGGATGGTCGAGGCAAGTCCGAGTTGGCAGAAATAGTCGTGGCCCTACTGATCACTCCCCCCCCCCCCCTCTACCCCCTCCCCCCCTCATTTTGTGCTCTTTAAACCACAGTCACTAAGGTTACTACGGGGGAGTATGGCGCTGCTGCCGTTCACGCGCCGTGATAATCACAAGTGTTGGGTGCAATCTTATACGACTTGGTTCCATACTAGACTGCGAAAATGAAGCCATGTCAAACTAAAGCGTAGCCTTTGCTTGAGGCGACGTGCTTGTATGGTTGTCAACATTTATAGCTGTTCAAGGTTGAAAGTTCATAACAAAATTGGGGTTTTTATGCAATCTTCAGCACCTCAATATATCATGAGACTTAGACGATCTGTGTTACAAAATTTTGAGCGTGTTTCGGCGGTAACATTTCCCGCGAGAAATTTATTTTGATGCGAGCTAGTTTCACGTTAGTATAGTGCGAATACTGTTAGTAAGTTCTTACATACTAATTTTCCATGACATACTAGATATCATTCACATGAATATATACAATTTCTGTTCAAACGATCCGTGTCTCATTCTTATAAATCCATACATCTTCCGTAGCATTCCTAATAAAACCTACGGAATCATACATATTTGAAGTACATTCGGTGTAAGTTTTATAAACATTGTTTATTAAGTAAAAAGCATATGAAATCCATCTACAGTCACCGTCAAAAGTTTACGGGTCGGGAAGCAGCTTCACGCCGTCTGGATTTCCTACACTCTCGCCGTACTTACGTACGGCACAAAAATAGCGTTGCACTGTGCCACTGGCTGCAAGTTAAAACTGGGCATAAGTTCTGCCTCCTCTCGCAGATCCCATATTCCCGAATCTTTTGAAGTCTGCTGTAGTTCCCGTCATTCCCGTGCCTTTGCGGCGCAGGACGGAATTAGGGACAAATTTTTCTAGAATCAATAAAAGTAAAATCCTAGAATAGAAAAAAAAGTTTTATTCCAAATCCACGCATTCCGTTCTTCGCATTTTATTGCATTGTGATAGTCGTTTTGCATCCCACGTGCAAGCCCCAGCTCACCTGTCTGAAAAACGAGTCTGTAGCCGTTAGCGTAGACGACCTCCGGGCCGCTTCCTTGAGTTTTTGGGCCTAGGAGAAACACACAAATGAAATAATTGACCCTCTCTTTGGCGACGTTGGCTACGGCGTCATGTAAGAGCTTCCCTCCTTTTCAAAATTTATTGGAGGGCGAAGAAAGCTCCTTTAAAAACTGACCAATTCTGTCGCTTCATTTGAGTGAACTCTCAGGCGACGAAATTGTGCGATACTAAAATTTCACAATTTTCCTCAATATTCGCATGACTATACTTCTCCTTTTTTCGAGTTATCTGTGAGTTTTTGAGACATTTTATATTCCAGTGCTGTTTATAAGTCTACAGCACCGCTTATGGCCAGCCGAAACGCGACACAACACAACGATTGCTTTATGTTGTTGTTGTTAACCGCGACACATATGCACGACAGCAATTGGAAAACAGCGTAGCCTGAAGCATTTGAACTGCTGCATATTTATCTGAATCACAGCTATCAGAGCGTCACGACCACTCCCAGGGGATGCAGTGTCGTTGCTGGATACCGCGGTACATTCAAGAGCACCCGCCGTGAATCCGCGCAACGCCGCCTTTCCGCCTGTCACGTGCTTCCTACGTCACTTCACTTTGCTGCTCATTCTTCCCTTCTCCATCACTCTCACCCCATCACTCGCTTTGCCGAGGATACACCTGTCAGCGTCGTAGCGCTAACTATATGTAGCATTAGTCGCATGCTATCGAGATAAGAGGTGTACGCGACTCTTCTAATCCACGCAAATCGCCGATTGAAATCGCTGGTTCTAAATCTAAATCGCTAGTTGAAAGCAAGGTAGCACTTCGCAGTGGTTTGTGTTAAATGCCAAAGCGTGAATCGTCTGCGCCAATTCCTCTCAGAAAATGTTAATTTTGCTGCAAGAGCGGTGGCGTCATCTGTCGCCGCTGTGCTTGAACGCGCCTTTCACCAATGCAATGATAAAGGGCACCGCCGTTCCGCGTTATCAAATGCGTCCCTTTCTTTGTGAAATCTGAGCTCGGATAAGCCATCGGTTTAACTGGAGATGTATTGTACGCGGTGGCGTTCCTGCCGGTTTATGGTGCTCTGGTATCGGGGCCAGCCCACTGACGCTTTTGAGATACACTGCTTTCGACATCGGCCCCGTCCCGCCAACTGGTGTTACAAACTTTGGGGCGCTATAACGTAAAATGATTCCAAACTGTTTTGATTCCAATTTCTGCAGTCAGCCTCCACGATTGGTCAAAACATTTTCGGGCCACTCGTAACTTCGCCTGTCTGTCACGCGACGTCACGAAAACCGCGATAGCTCCCCATCTGATATAACGTGTACACGCTGATAATGCATGATCAAACCACACAAAAGAAAAATAATCATTCCCGATTCGACGCCTTTTCACCATTACACCTCTGGTGTTGGTACAATGTTTTCTGGCTCACAAAACCGCGAAAACTCACCACGTCTAAATGACGTGTACGCGACTAAAATGCATTAATATATGCTGAACAAAACGGGAAAGTTTTCTGAATAGCCACAGACTGCCCCGTTCCGAAAGGAATAGAAGATGGCTGCCCGCCGATCGCTCAGGCCCTCGCTACTTGCACCTGCCGGTGAGCATGTATTTATTTGCGCATGATAAACCTTTTTGCGTGGCAGTGAAACGTTATCGAGCCCTTTCGGCATGCATACGACATCACTCTGCCAACTCTTCCTTGCTGAGGATCCGTTTTAGTGGCATTCTTATCCTTCCGTTGCACGCCGCCGCGATTTTCGACAAGCCACCGCAAGCTATAGGTAAGGCGAAGCGGACCAATCGGTGAAGCCGGCACCACCCCCTTTATGCGGTTATCTATTTTCACTGTGCTGGCTCGGCTCCATTGAAATCCTCTCCACTAGAGCGTGCTCCTCGTCTCTTGTCAGCCAATTAGATAAGAAATACCGCTGCGTGTGCGCAATATTATTGGTTTTGAAAGCGAACAAAGGTGACCTCCTATAAACGAGGAGAGTGTTTGATTGGGTTGTTCAGACAACGATGCTGCTCACCTTCCGATGCTTGCGTCAGTGGTTACGTAAGTTTGACGTCAGGAGTTTGGAATGAAAACAGTTTGGAATCATTTTACGTTATAGCGCCCCTGGTCTGGTTAATGTCAGACCGAAACTATGCCGAGAATACGCTTCGTCTGGTTGGCGAGTGGGAGAGGAGCAAGCCGCAGAGAACTTCGATAACGTGTTCATTTCAAGAGTTAATGCAAAATTGTGTCGATTGAGATTCCGGAAATGGAATTACGTTAGTGACTTCCGTACTCACTTCATCAAACAATGTCTGACTGATGCATGTCAGTTCCAAGAAGCTGAGAAAGGTGTAGGTGGCGTAGCAGAAGCTCAAGCATACGTCCGGACGGAGCACACCGTTCTTGAATACTGCGTAAAAGGCGATGCATTCCATCCACAGCAGTGTTACAGACGATATGCTGATGGCAGTGTTCCAGATTCCGTTGATTAAACATTTTAGCTCCCGAATTTTGCACACATTTTGCCGCACCGACTCAGCCTTCAGGGATGTCCACTGTCCACATCGCAGCGTTGCCACTGGCGTTCCACTTGAGACGGCCTTACAGCATTCTTCGAACTCTTCCGTCTGTGCACTGATGTACCAGACGAGGACTTCGCCGACTGACCTCAATACGAGGTACATCAACAAGTCGTAAAAGAAATAAGCCGTTATGGAAAGGAACCTGGCAGCCAGTTTGGCCGCAGCCCAAGGTTCGAGGTAGCTACTTGTAGTGGAGAATATGACCATAATGCTAGCCATTGAAATGGCGGCGATAAGTATGCAGAGCCTAATGACGCGTAAGATCCATCCACGTTTCCATGCTTCGCGTGCAGTGGGACGCTTGAACGCTGAGCGTTTTTCGTACTCGGCGCAGATGCGGAAGAATTGGAGCAGCTGCCCGGAACGAAACATCATGCATCCGACGTTTACCAGAACCTTCACCGTCAAAGCAACATTCAGGAATGTTGAAACAGCGTTGGAGAATTTATGAGTGATGTCCAGTAGCTCAAACCTGTAAATCACCTCTCCGCCTTCGAAATAAAGGCATACGGAAAGCCAAGCCAGAGCGTAGGCTGTGTACGCTGTTTTGAACGTTGCCTTGGCGCTGTCCACATTTGCATCGTTGAAGTCGAAAATGAAGAAGCATCCAAAGAATCGGCACAGCAAACGGCAAAAGGTGAAATTTTTCACCATAAAGCAACCAGTACTCCTACTTCTTGGTAGATTCAACATTTTTTGGGACTTCGCAGGAGGCACGGGATTATTGGGGCTGTCGTGGGGCCCTGAAATGACAGAGAAATGATGAAAGGCATCACGTGCAGCCACAGCTAACATACACTGCGGCAGGAGAGCAAGGCAGTGTGTGTGTGTGTGTGTGTGTGTGTGTGTGTGTGTGTGTGTGTGTTTCTGAACAAGTTTTCGTCTTCCGCGTTTTTTTCTTTATTATACTGTGCTTGCAGAGCCGGTGCACCAACTCTGCAAGCACATCGCCTTTTTTGATGAGTTGGCATGTGTCCGTTGACTAAGCAAACACCAATTTAGCGGCGAGCCCAGTCGTCGAAATCAGATCTACGAATGAAGTGCATCGGCTATTTTTATGCGTGATTCCTTGTACAATACAGCGTTATCGTTCGTGCTCGCGTGCGTTCCAAAATGTACACCACTATTCGTGTCGCAAACCACTACTCGTGTCGCAACATCAATGCGCATCTTGCACGAGCGGTAACTTCGTAAAAGTTAGCCAATGAAAAATGATCACCGGAACAGGTAATGTACGCGTGTGATTAATGTTCCTTCTGTTCTATAGTGCGAAAGTAAATAATTTTTATCTTTCAGTGTTAGCAAATGCAGACGATCCTCGCCACTCACCATTAATGTGTAGTTACTTACTTCTCAATAGGGTCGACCATTATTTTTATTGGTTACGCTTTGAAGACTGTCGAACGGCACAGGTTAGAAGATTAGTGGGTCTGACCGTCGCCATTCAAGCATGCATTTCCCTCTCGCATTCTTCTTATGAAGCACTACATTTGCCAGTGTACAACATGAGGTTTAAAAACATGTTTCATTATCAGTCACCATCTTATTTGATGTGCGATGCAAGATGAAGACATCTCTTCGAAAGTTCGAATTGCCGCTGTCTGGCGTCAGCTGATGCAGTCCTATCCCTGCAAATGTCCTATTGTCCTCCCTACACCTACGAAGCCCCCGGATGCGTTATGCTTACCTTGGCCCGCATCAATTCTTTCTGGCATCCATTTTGTGACAAAGCACTGACGTTTGCGCACTTCTGTCACTTATACTACATGCCCAGCACCTGCGACTGTCACGATGTCAACTCGTGCCCGCTTTGCGTAGCAAGTCAAATAATGCTTGACGCACGTTTGAAATAATTCAAATTTAAAGATAATTAGTACGTATTCCTGCAACACAACTTCACGTCCAATAATGTAATTCGAGGGCTATGCGTTGCTCTTGTGGAAGTATTACTCAAAGCGTCGGATTTTCGGAAACATTTCTGGGTATTCTCTGCCACATTACTGCCCAAGGTGAGATGTGCAAGCTACTTTAGAAGTTGCGCCCCTCGAAGTTTTGCGTTTGTACTTACCAGGCTGTGGGAAATGCTTTGAACAGAAACCTCGTATGCTGTGCCAATTTTCTAGGCTTCGAGAAATCTGATGTCCACTGCTTGCGTGAACGCGACACCATCCTCTGTAACTCGTCCCGTCAAGTGATGTGATATATGCGCACGAAAGGCCAGTTACATTCTACAGCAGAAAGACAACAAGTGTATGAAATAAAATACCTTATCGATGGCTTTCGCTGTGCCGTGGCAGTCTTGAGACGCTAACACGACAGAGATCGCTCGAACCGCATAGATTTATATACACCTCGAAATCACTGCTGAAGGCAATGTGCTTCATTTCATCGTCTATTCATTCCCATCGACGCACGTGAGCTACTTCGTACATTTTTAACGGTGTTTTCGCGAGGCTGTATTTTCATAGCTGGTGGCATGCAGTCTTCGCACCGTGTCTGCGTATAGGGAGTGCATGTAAGAGCCACCGCAGAGAGTCAGCCACGTAACCATAGAGTTTCTTGGAAAGAAATCTATGCATTCACACAAAGTGTTCACAAAGAAGAAAACTTTGGATGACTGGTAGCTCTGCTTATTGATGGTCCTGCCGAGAACCAAGTCACACACATTTTGCTTTTGTTGTATTCAGAATGCTCGTCCTCTAACAGCTTGAGTGATCGCATTCTCTTGCATGCCATGAAGAATGTGCGTGCTCGCAGCTGTCGATCCAGACAGAAATAATTCAAGTCATCGCGTGGTGCAAGTAAGCCAGGTAGCGTCAGTGCCTGAGCAAATCGTTGTCTGAATGAGAATTGTTCGTGCTTTTCGTGAACTTTTAATTCTGCTTCCAAGATTAGTACTATCTCCTTGTGACGCTTATATGTAAAAAGGCCCTGACACGTTCGACCGACTATTCTCCGATTATCATTGCACCTATGTGTATCATTGAAACTATGCGTAATCTATTTCGCCCCAAGTTGAGCCGAAAGAGATTCGTCCAAGAGCGGCACATACCCAATGTCACGTTTCCAGTGGTTCCATGCGCACGGAGGGACGGACGGACCCCCGAAAGTGCTTAAGTATCCCAAAATGTGCCTTCTTACAGGTGCCTTCATGTTACCCAAATTTCTCGCCAAGATCGCAGTATGTGCTCCGGATGGTCCACCACTTGGCACTGTTACTTACTTGGTTTGTCAAAAAAAAAATATTGTCGAACTCAGCTGCGACATCCTCTTGTGACGACAGGCTAGAAATGCAGCGACCATCTTCATCAGATGAGTTGACGCGGATAGTGCGACGAGAACTTGAACCCATGGCTCCTGCAGCCCTTTTTTCCCGACCTAGTGAGCCCAACAACTTGCCTACAGCACCATTTCTGCAGGCAATAGTCCACGAAGAACTCGCAAATCTGCGAGTTTGTTCTGTATGTGCTGTTGCCGCTTTACAACTGTCTCATGCTTCTTGACCATCCACTGGTCAGCGTTTTCCTGCACGCTTCCGAAATCCAGCTGATTGGCGAACCAGAGACGATCGGCCAATGTGTTTTGCCTGACGGCGTATCGGTCAGGTTGCTCGCCATTGTAACAACCGTCATGTCTCCTCCCCTCTGCGACCACCATTCACCAGTTATTATCGCCCAGAACAAAGACAGCGTCGTTGTCAGCCTCCATTAGAACCACAACAGCCAAACAATGGTGCTCGTACCGCTTGGAACAGTCCCTCGTCGTCATGTCGACGTCACCAGTCCCATTCGCCACCAGCTCGTCGATCATTGTCCCTATCACCACAGGCTCGTCGCGCACCGTTCCGAATGCAGCCCCGATGCCCGTCTTTGGAAAACTAAGCGATGCAGCTCCCGGAAGTGACGCTGCATTGATGACTCGACCACCAAACCCTCTGATCACTTTGCCGACCAAACAGAACTTGGTGGATGTTGTAGTCGATGGCGTCAGTGTCCTAGCACTCATTGACACTGGCGCGCACATATCCGTGATGAGTGCCCACTTGCGCCGACACCTGAACAAAGTTCTCACACCCGCTGCATCACGCCCTCTCCGCATCGCCGACGGCGGGACGCCTACCGTGCTTCGTATGTGCACTGCTCACATTGGCATCGCAGGCCACCCAACGACTATTTTGTTTGCCGTTTTGGAACAATGCCCTTCCGACGTTGTACTCGGACTTAAACTTTTTATCGTCCCATTCAGCCCTCTTTGACTGTATATCTAGTGTCATTCAGCTTGAACTGTTCCCCGGCTCCTATAGTCCACCAGTCACGCAGCCACGGTTATGCTCTTCCGAAGACATCCGACTGTCACCTCAAGGCACTACGTACGTCACTCTAATGCCATTGCCATCTGTGTTCTCCATACCGTGCTCACTGTTACAGGTAATCAGACTTCATTCCCTCTCCTTAATTTTACCTGCTCTACTCAAATTGTTCCCAAAGGCATGTCTTTGGGCGACATCTCGCCTCTGAACGATTGGAGATATCGGCGCTTGACGTCGAAATGCAGAGGCCTCTACAGGAACCTCCGATTCACCGACTATCACAGACGAACTTAGCAAGATGCATTGCACCTGAGCTTCTTCCTGCACAAGCTGCTGACCTCCGCCGTCTCATGGACACTTACCGCGACAATTTAGCCCTTGACGGCCGCCCTTTAGCCCAGACATCGGTGGTCACTCATCGCATTTACACCGGAGACACCAATCCGATACGCCACATGCCGTGCCGTGTTTCACATGCTGAACGACAAGTGATCCAACGAGAAGTTGATAACATGTTGACTAAAGGCGTTATCGCGCCTTCTTGCACTCCGCGGGCGTCCTATGTTGTCCTTGACAAGAAGGACGGCAGTTGGGGCTTTTGTGTGGATTACAGACACCTCAATAAGATCACGCGCAAGTATGCATACCTCTTGCACGTATTGATGACACTTGGGGATGCTTGCACGGAGCTAAGTACTTTTCATTCCTAGACCTTCAATCAGGCTATTGGCAAATCTTGGTAGATGACATAGACCGTAAGAAAACTGCCTTCGTAACACCTGACGGCCTCTACCCATTCAAGGTTATGCTGTTCGACCTTTGTAATGCACCAGCAACCTTCACAAGATTGATGGACTCCTTATTTCGCGGCTATAAATGGCCCACATCTCTGCGTTATCTGAACGATGTGATATTATTTTCACCAACTTTCTCGAGTCATCTCAAGAGTCTGTCGGCCATTCTTGCTGTTTTCCGACTCGCCGGCCTGCATTTGAACTTCTCCTAGTGCGACTTTGGACGTCATCAAATTACCGTTCTTGGCCATCTCGTCAGTGCCGCTGGCGTTCAAATCGACCCTGACAAGATTCTAGCTGTCCAGAACTTTCCTGTTCCGTCTTCCACCGAAGATCTAAGAAGCTTTGTTGGACTATGCTCCTACTTCTTTCGTTTCATCAAGAATTTCACCGACACCGCTCGCCCACTCACCGATTCACTTAAGAATGACGTTGCCTTCACACAGGGCCTTGCTCAGACCAAAGACTTCTGCGCCCACGTACGCTTGCTAACGGCTCCCCAATTACTGGCTCATTATGATCCATCTGCTCCCACTGAACTTCCCACGGATGCCAGTGGCTATGGAATTGGGGCTGTACTCGTCCAATGGCAGCGTAACGAAGAGCGCGTAATTGGATACGTCAGCCGCCTCCTGTCACAAATTTTTCAATTACTGAACGGGGGTGCTTTGCGTTAGTTTGAGCAGTCGAAAAATTCTGCCCCTACTTGTACGACCGCACAATTTCCGCTGTTACGGATCACCCCGCCTTGTGCTGGCTCTTGTCACTTAAGGACCCCACCGGACGATTGCGTAGATGGGCGCCACGGCTCCAAGGTTATTCATTTGCTGTTTTATAGAAGTCAGGCCGCTTGCACAAATACGCCGACTGCCTCTCCCGTCATCATGTCGACCACCCTGAATCTGATGCGCATGACAGCGACGCTTGCGTACTAGGCCATTTCTTATCTGCGTCACATTCCCACTGAAAAACGGCGTGAACAACTTGACTTTAGCTGCTTCAATGACGTTTTTGCATAACTTTGACCGTTCCCAATAGCACTTCCAGGTATCATCAGATGTCGACAGTTTACCTTTTGAATAAGAGCGTTTTGTTTTATTAATACAGCGCCTTACAGGAGAGGTGAACCACGTGCTTCCAGTAGACAGAGTTATTTGTATTTTTGGAATGTACTTTTCAAGTTCAATCAGCTTACTACAGACAATCATCCAGTTATCATTGCTATCTCGATCATGTATGCCGCTCAGGAATTCAACACAAAAAGACGAGAGCTCGCTGGTGATCCTTTCGACATGTGCGCGCGCATAATCATAAATTGTTTCCTTTTCTCGTGCTCTTTTTTACGCTTTAGCTCGTATTCCCAATGGAGGACGTTGTAATCACTGATGCAGTCTAACACGTGAATAGACACCTTGACGGGTTCAGTGGTCAGCACAAGATCCAAAATAGCATCCCCCCTTGTTGGCAAGGAAACTATTTGGCTTAATTCGTAAGTAGAAATCATATCAAGAAAATTCTTACATTCAACTTTCCTTGGGCCGCTTTCGGCTGTGTCCGCCCGCCAGTTAATTCCAGGGTAATTAAAGTCACCCGCAAGAATAAGAGGTGAGCCAGGAAATTTGTTAGACACAAAGGTTAACGATTCATTTAGCAATTTAATAATTGTGTCCTGTGAGTCAGGTGGACGGTAACAAACCCCAATGGCACAAGTTACACAAGAAAGCTGGACCATGACCCACAAAATTTCAATAGCGGAACCCGTGTCAAGTAGGTGCGCTTGAAATTTTTTGTTTACTGCAATTATAACACAAACGCCTCGCGTTTCAACCCCGTTTTTTCGAAACAAAACAAAGTTTTTTGAAAAAGATAATTCTTTGTCGGAGACATCGCATGACAGCAATGTCTCTGTTCCCAGTATAACAGAGCAGGACTCGACAAACGCACAAAGGTGATCCCGTTTTCTGAAAAGACTTCTAAAGTTTGCCACAATAATGGACAGCTTTTTGTTTTCTGCAGTGATTGGACGTCAGTTGTCATTCGCGGGAGCTTCGTGTTTAGGAATGGGGACCATTTCATTGCTTGAACTGTCGACCGTGAAAATACCGTTACCCATGGCAAGCTTATCAAACTGTAGTTTATATTTCTCGTTCTGCTGGCGATTCACGCGCGCGAAATCACAGAGCGTTTTTCTGATCAGTTGCATTCGCGGTGAGAAATCTTCCTCGATCCACACGCGAGGGGTTACCAGGTATTTTAGTTTGAAAGCGCTTTTTAGGATATCGCTTTTATCTTTGAAGTTGAGTAATTTCACCACTATAGGCCGAGTGCGATCGGATTTACGCTGGCCGACTCAATGAGCTCGCTCTATTTCACCTGGTTGAATGTCCAGGTTTATCGTGACAAATTCAGAAATCAGTTTTTCCGTATCGCTCCACTTTTCAGCAGTCTGTTCAGGAACATCCTTGAGGTTGTTTCGCCTCATTCGATTATTCAGGTCATCCACTACGAGATTAGCTCGTTGAGTGTGTTTCTACACGATGCTCATCAACTGAACTTGAGATTCTTGAAGAACAGAGCCGACAGCCCTAACGCCTTCACTTAAGTTTTCAACTGTCTCAAGCCACTCCTCAATTTTGGAGAGCCGCCCTTTGACGTCTGTCACATTAGTGGGGATGTATTTCGGCTTATTCGTCACTTCCTTGTGAAAACGTTCGTTCGACACTGTCAGTTCCTTCACTAATGTCACAATTTGGTCAACCTTGTCCGGACCCGGATTTGCCTCAACGTCTCTAGCACAAATTACTAAATGAGCAAGCGAAAAAAATACAAGCAGTAGGCGACCGCCCACACGAAGTGACGCCGACCAAACGAACACGACCATAGCCCTACAAGGCTACCTGGCTCCTCAACCGAACGAAACAGCTGATGCGGGCGCGGTAAGTTCACAAATCAGTGCCCTTACCTAATCAACCAATGACAGTGGACACAATGGGGAATTGCAGCTGGTCAGCGAAAACAGAAAACTTTTTTGAAGAAGGACATCACTTTCACATGAGGCCTTGCTCAAACTAAAGCCTTCTCCGACCTCGTACGCTGACTTCACACGGATGCCAATGGCCATGGAATTTTGGCTCTACTCGTTCAATGGCTAGCGTAACGCAGAGCGCGTAATAGCATGCGCCAGCTGCCTCCTGTCACCTCGCCGAGAGGATTTTTTCAATTACTGAACCGGAGTACCTGGCGTTAGTTTGGGCTGTAGCCAAATTCCGCCCCTACTAGTATGGCCGCACATTTACCGTGCTTATCGATCACCATGCCTTGTGCTGGCTCTCGTCCCTGAGAGACCCCACTGCGCGATTGGGCAGGTGGGTGCTACGACTCCAAGAAAATTCATTTGCTGTTTTGTACAAGTCAGGACGCTTGCACGAGGACTCCGACTGCCTCTTCCGTCATCCTGTCGACCACCCTGAATGTGATGCCCTTGAGAGTGACGCTTGCGTACTAGCCATTTCTGATCTGTGCGACATCCGCCCTGAACGGCGTTATGACTGCTTACGTGTTCTTAACGATCGTCTTATTTCTAGACATTCGGAACCCACGCTGCGCACGTTTGCCCTCCGCGACGACGTTCTCTACCGTCTCAGCTTCCGCCCTGAAGAACCAGAATGTTTACTCGTTGTACCTCGCCATTTCCAGACCTCAGTTCTCGAGCATCTGCATGATGCCCCTACTGCAGGCTACCTCGGCGTTTCGCGTATCTACGACCGCGTACGGGGCCGATTCTACTGCTCAGGCCTCTACCGCTCTGTCAGCGCCGCAAAAAACCTGCTGTGGTGCCCGCTGGACGCCTTCACCCCAGCGATGTGCCTTCCGAACAATTCTTTCGCGTTGGTCTCGATATTCTCGGCCCTTTTCCGACCACGTAATCTGGCAATATGTGGGAAGTTGACACAACTAATTTTTCGACCCGGTATGCCATCAGGCGAGCTTTGCCCACCAGCTGTGCAACTGAGGTGGCGGATTTTCTTTTACATGACGTCATCCTCCATCATGGCACACAACGGTAGCTCATCACTGATCCCGGCCGCACCTCCTTGTCCCGAAGTGTTGAAGACCTACTCCGCTCCTGTTCTGCCGAGCACAACATTTCCAACGCCTACGACGCGCGGACACTCGTACTCACGGAGCGGATCAATCACACGTTCACAGAAATGCTGTCTATGTGCTTTTCTGACGACCACAGTGATTGGGACAACACGTTACTTTTCGTGACCTTCGCCTATAATTCGTCCCGTCATGAGACCTCTGGCGTTTCAACCTTTTACCTTCTGTTCGGCCACCAGCAAACTTTGCCCTTGGACACCACTGCTTCCTTCCTCAACGAACACTCCCACTAAATATGCTCAAGACGTCTTCGCCCAGGCTCACATGGCACGCCTGATAGCCGGCTCCCGACTCACTGTCTCAGGCAGTACAGAAGATCCGGTACGACAGCCGACATCGCGACGTTCGATTTCCTCCTGGCTCCTTTGTGCTCATATGGACATCATGTCGCCGCGTCGAATTGTCTGAAAAGCTACTGCCGCGCTACACGGGATATCGCGTCGGCTTGGCGATGTGAACTACGAGAACTACCAGTGCGTGTCCCCACTGACGTTGTGCGTGTGTCCCGGCTGAAACCTTACTTTGCCGCGAGTTCACCTCTGGTATAGTTAGCACAGAGACGGCGCCTTTGCAGGCGGGTGTTATGTTACGGCGCAACCAAGAATAGCGCCATGTCCGAAGACGATTTGACGTGTAGAGGTCGAATCGTTGCCTCTCTCGTATATACGGTAAATACAACGGTCTATGCGACTTCCGCAACGTAACAATATGTTTTCGCATAAGTGCCACCAACTAAGGGAAATATATTTGCAAAAATGTCCCGCTTACTTAGTGCAAATTACGCCGAACGAGATTAGGGTGAATTATTGGAATGTGGCGGGGAGGTTCATAATAGGTGAGTGGAGAAATGTGGTGTGGTAAGAGGGCCGCCGCTTTTCTGAGCTGGACAATGCCGCTGGAAACGGAAATTCGGGGTGTTGATGATCTTGCATAATAGATCAATCACAGCGGGTTAGACGAAGCGACGACCCCAGATGCAAGTCACACAGAACGTCGACTTCTAGCCGATTTCCTGGCCAGCAACACGCACATTTAGGCACATATTTCAAAGGGTTGAAAAGCGAAACCAAAACAATACAACCTTAATTAAATGATTACCGCATGCGCAGAAAATCAAGTAGTAAGGAAACGCAAAGAGTGCTCTCCAGTTCAGTGTGAGAAATCCGAATTAATTTACTTTTCTTGTACGTTTATCTGTCTCCCTGTACCCAATGCTGCACTTGCAATACAGAGGAACCCAACCACATCGTGCGAAATAAGATAATTCAATACGATACTTGGCAACTCTATACCCTTGCTGAAGTGATCGTGTGTTGGCACACTTTGTACCGTTTGGCTCTCATATACTTTCCCGCAGGATAAAGGCAATCTATACACAACAGGCTCCGAGCAGGAAACAAACACCATTGTGTGTTTTTTTTCGTACATCTTACTAATATTGCGCAATCGTTATTACCTACCTTGCACATCTTGGACAGCTTTTCTAGCGCTGAAAAGAAGACATGGACAGTTTCCTCTTCGCGCGATCTCTTTCAAATTATGGAATTTAAATGTCATGACATGAATAAGCTCATCATGGTTTACTTAATCAACTTAATCATGGTTTAAAATTCTGCTTAAGTGAATTATCTTCATTTTATATTAGGCAAGAAGAATCCATGCAACGAAAGGTGATACACCCTGAAGTGCTTATATAAACAGCGAAAAAGTTAAAATTCACTTCTATCGCCTGAGTGGTTTGGTTGCTATATGTGACTTCCTGCTGCTTTGCTTTAACTCGCGAGCTCTATTTCTGTTGTGTGCCGACACTGATGTGCCCATTAAAGAATCCCAGGTGGACTAAATTAATTCGAAGCCCCCCACTGCGGCGTTACCTTTTTGCTGCTTTGGGATGTGCGCTGCATCACTTTTGCTAAAGTCATTCCTTAAAGTCGCTGTGAAGTAGTTAACTTACCAATGTTAATGATGGTTGGCGTTCGCGGCTTCAGTTTAGCAATATTCGGTCGAAAATCAACAATATTTAACAATAATCAGCGTATAGGGAAGCTAACATCTTATGGATGGATGGATGGATGGATGCTATGAGCGTCCCCTTTGAAACGGCGTGGTGGGTTGCGCCACAAAGCTCGTTCCACTCATACGCAACTTATGGCAGATGACTTGGGTGACCTCTATCGCATTTTTTGCTTTTTTTCTGATATCTTAGATATCAGTGGAAAAAATAACAATAATTTCTATAAAATGACTACAGCGTACGTTCGCGTCGTGATCGTTCAGCTATAAAGCAGTGAAGTAAAGTACATTGATTTGTCAAATCATGACGCGTGGTGGTGGTGGTTGTGGTGCTATTGCAGCAGGCGGGGGTAGCCTGGTATGCATAGCTGGAAATTGTGGCTCCTGAGCCTCCTATGAGTTGAGATCAGGGGTGTGTCACCAGGTGTATATGAGCAGCCGTGTGTCACAGGAAGGCAATCAGCTGTCGTTGTGCTCTCTTCCTGGTTGCCGCGGGCACTGCGGGGAAAACGACGCCTTTAAAAGTCCTGTGCGTAAAACCACTCTTTTGCAGGCTGTCGACCATCGCTTTTTTTCTGTGTCAAACTGCGGGCATAGCCAAACGAAACGTTCAATGTCGCCGGTATCATTACAGAAGCCACAGAGTGGGGAAGCGCAACGTCCAGTCTTGAATAAACAGGCCGGGGTGTACGCGAAGTCGGTTCTAATGCGGTACAACAGTGTCGCTTCCTCGAGAGTACGTCTATGGATCAAACATGCTTGGTGTGGAGTCCTGCGGATCGCCCTGAAGCGATTGCGGATTTCATCGTTGTTTAGCGCTCTCAATTTTGGGACACATGTCAGCGCTAGGCGTGCAAGACCGTCAGCTTTTTCCTTCAATTCATACGGGGGATGGGATTCATTCATTTTTTACGTTCAATCCCCTGCTCATTAGATGTTTAATCAGTGCCAGAGTTTGACTTGTAAACTGATCTGCAGGTAGGTCACGATGTAATCGTTGCAACGGGGACTTTGAGTCCGTCAGCACCACGACATCTTGTGCAATATAGTCCCGTAGCTTTCGTGAAGCCGCTGTAATTGCGGCGCTTTCTACTGGTGTAGACGAAACTACATGATCCAGGCAGTCTGACCATGACACATCAAGGGATGGCGTGCATAATGCCATCGTGCATCTATCTGTTTTTGCGCTCACCGACCCGTCTGTATACACTTGTAGGTGGCTTTGATATGCTGTGCTCCTGTGGTCCAGTACAAGAAACTTTGCTTCGGCAGTTGAAATGGTGCGCTTCGCCGGTAGCTGGGATACACTTAAGCTCTTGGCAACTTCCGAAAAAGTCCATGGCGGGTCGAGATGGCTCTGTTTAGGCCATTCCAATCCTAAA
This sequence comes from Dermacentor silvarum, assembly GCF_013339745.2. Classification (NCBI taxonomy): domain Eukaryota; kingdom Metazoa; phylum Arthropoda; class Arachnida; order Ixodida; family Ixodidae; genus Dermacentor; species Dermacentor silvarum. The sequence continues at coordinate 77,790,400 of NC_051161.1, forward strand.
GATCGGAAGGTGTTGAACGCCGCATGGAAATCGGAGCGAGTTCTTGCTCTTAGCCACTGGAGAAGCACCGTGCCTGCGGGGGACTCGCCCAGCCTTAATAGCTTCGTCAACAAGGCCTGAGATGCCAAAAGGCGGAGTGGAAGAAACTCTGCCTCATTAGTAACCTTCTTGGTTGAAGCCGCCCGAGAAAATCCCATCGCCTTGCTAAGTCCCTTCCCAGCGCCCGAACTGACTCGGTGATGACGATATCAGCGGCAGCTGAGAGAGAATGCGGCTGGTTATCCGTGCAGCGTTCAGTTTAAGCATGGACATAGGATTGTCTCCGCAACGTACACCTGCTATGCCACGAAGTGTGTACTCTTTGCTCTGATGCAGCCACAATACTTTCAACCGCGCGTCGCCACAGTCCCTCGTTGTCGATGGTGACGCCCTGAAAACGAACACTATTGTTTCTCGACGAATTGGACGGCCTCTGATATTCAGCGTCTGACGTGTTGACTTTCGCCTCATTCCCGGGAAACGCATGAAGATAGATCTGAGAAATTGATGAACGAACCGAAGTGAATTTCTAGACACACCCATAGTTTGCAGCGCCTTGATGATGCCTGTAGAAAGCCCAATTTCGTATGCTTTGGCAACGTCCATAAAGATGGCGAATGTCGAAAGGCCGTCTACGCGATGGTGCTCGATGTGGTTCAGTCAGTCCAAGACACTGTCCTGGACACTCAACCGTGGACTAAATACCGTCATACACTATGGCAGTCTGCTTCCTTACTTTCAATACCAAGTTAACCTCGTACAAATTATTATGTCCATTAACTTTTATACAAATGATGTTAGCGATACTTTCCGATAAGAGACTATCATTATGCGTGTGCCATTAAACAGTCTTTTAGCTGTACTTAATTATGCTTCCTGGTTCTAAATTTTAAAGAAGTCATATTTGTGGCATCTCCCGTAGACACTAAAGCCATCCTTCCCTCTAGTAGTATCTGTATGTAATTTCAGGATCGGTTGCATTCAGCGATGAAATCACAGTCAGTGCTCATTGATCTGTTTTCTAAAAGGACCTCCGGCCTTGATATCTCTATCTAGTGACATGATATATACGTTAAAGAGTACTGTGAGAGTAACAAAGTCTGATCACAACTTTTCAAGCAAACCGCCTTCGGTGATTACCCGGGAAGTTTTCTTAATCTGACCGAGTGACGGCACCACTTGAGAAACGAGGGTTCCTATTTATCCACAGCGTACTACATTGCTTCTGCAGCCAAATACTACGCGTATCTCTCTGCAGACCTTCTAAGCGTCCATGCTCGGGTCGCGCATGTGCAGCCGATACCGGAGCAGCACAAAGGCGGCGTCGATGGCACATACGCGCCTTGAGTGTCCGTACATAGGCTATCGCAAAAAAAAAAAACTATCTTTCCCTGCACTGAAACAGTCCTCCCTCTTTCCGACTCACGGGCCTACATGGTGGTATGTGAGGGGCCACTCATTCCTGCCCAAGCTCGACACTCCCGTGGTGTCTGCCCGCACTGAGCCATTAAGGAAAATACAAGTGTTCCTGCTATAGCATAGGATTCACTCGGTAAATGATGGTCACGCCATTTTTTTTTCAGGATCGAGAAGCACATGGGTGTCATTATTGCGCACTGATCGAGATACCGACGGTAGCAAACGCGTCCTAAATAATATTTTTATTGTACTCTAAAAATTTTCAAAACACCCGGACCGCTGAAAAAAAAAAGATCATTGCGAGACGTGCCCTACCATCTTGTTGTAATCGGCTAGTCAGTAATAGCCTAATTTCCACTAAATCGGTTATTAGTTGTTTTGTCAATATAAAATTTTTCACGCGAATACTCCTTTTCCATTAGTTTCACCATGCTTCGCGTGTTTCAAATACACACGAATCCGGGAAATAAAACATTAGAACGCGAAATAGAGACATACCGAATGTCAAACATTTTTGCTTACCTGCCACTTTCTGCGGAGAATGTCAAAACTGGACGGTTTCTGCGCTTCCTGTACAGGGCATACATACACTAACAGCTAATTAGTGCCAAAAATTAACTGGTCTGCATGTTGGCTACGAAAATGCTGCCCACTTAGCATTTTCACTGTCCTCTTGAGCAAATCAATGGAGGTTTTACTGGGACCTTAGGTTTTATTCGCCAACAATTAATTACCCAGCCTTTGAACAATTACTTTAAGCGCAAGATATTCCGTGCAGAAGTTGCAGAGCATTATTGAGATATATACAAATAATTCCTTGCCGAGGAGATTGCTGATGCTGTTTTAATTTCTTCGGGGTGCAATGAAACCACAAAAAAGCACAATTTGACAAAAAGGCGCTTCTGCGTAGCGTAATTAGTGCTTCATAGAGGCTATTAACGAATAAAACATGGTGTAATTTCAGCGGCGCTGACATATGTCGGGTCTTGGTTCACCACATACGGAAAAGACCACGTAGGTCGGCGTGGTGTGGCTCACGCTCCTCGGAAAACGTCTAAAGTTAGCGCAACATCAACGTCACCGATAAGAGCCATTGGCTACTGGCATACCGCGTCCATCGTTAATGCCGGTCAAATGATCGTGCTTTCGAACGCTCATGGAAATATTGCGCGGTGGGGATCACTCAAACGCTACCGTGGCAGGAGTATCACAGAGTAAAACATTTTTGTGCGAAGACGGAGAAAACATTTATTTGTCACGATGCTTTGCCCACATAATTTGTCTGTAGAGGTCCATGCAGTTGTCTGCTCAACCCAAGCTCTCTAATAAGCGTTATCATCAGAGATAACTGAAACTCAAACAGTCAGTGATATTCTCGCGTGTCCCTTCATTAGCATTTACTTCGTGCGTTTCCTTTGTTTTGTAAACTCTCTAAGTATAGTACCTAAAAACGCCCTAAATTCCGCCTAAATTTCAACGCAAATACTCTTATTCGGAACTCTTAAAGCTGCTATTGTGGCATGTTCCCAGTCAAATGAGGCTAGAGTGGGCATATTTAGGTACTCCCGTTGTATGCCGAAGAAATGCGCACCTAAATGAGAGCTTTATAGCGCGCCAATTCAATGGGGAGCAAAGCATGTACAGGTTGGAATGCGCTAGAGGACAAGCGAAAAACGCCCGTGTGGGCGTTTTTTTTAATGTTTAATGTGAGCTACGCGAAAGATAAAGGTTCGCCCGATTCGCAGCTGCATCCGCTGCAATTTTTCCAGGATTATTGCAGTGGCCGGGTATCCACTGAAACACTGTAACGTGATTCTCCGCACCCGCTTGTGTGAGCTCCTTCAGCGCTTCGTACGATAAATATTTTTCCAACACATTTTTGTGTACGCTTTCTATGGAGGCGAGTGCAGCTTCATAACCACTAAAAAATTCCCCTTTTTGCGCATTCTCCTCTGATGCTATGAAGCCCAACGCCGATAGCATAAAAAAAAAAACGTTCAGGGACGGTAGAAAATGCCGCTCGGGATAATTTTAATGTACTTTGCTCCCAAAAAAGGGTGCACTTCTCTGGAAAATTTCGCACTGACACTTCATGTACTCGCTAATGGTGCTCCCAAGATCACTCAGCTGCTTTGAATATGTGCTGACATGCTTAAAGCAAGAACAATGTGCAGCTTATTTAAAGTCAGCTTTAATGTCGCTTATACGTGTGTGCAATAAGTTAATTAGCGTTGGGAGAAGTTTTGCAGATGTACACCGGAATACCTGCGCGCTAATTTGGGGATGAAAAGGATGTCAATTACTAATGGCATTGTTTTTGATACGCCGCGGCTATAATAACCACCTAGCCATCTTGAGCTAATAAAGGCTTCATATATGTATTGCAGTCTAGCATATCTTTCTTCCTTTCCTTGATCTTCGCTCTCGTGATTAAAATCTATATCTCTAAATTGTACCGTCACCTATGCCGGCAATGACTCCAGTTCTAGCAATCTCTTTCCTGGTTTTTCTTTTACGAATACTCTAAATTTCTCTTGCCTATCTCGATGGCTGACCAGTCAATTCTTCTATCGTGTTTCAATTCAAGCGCTTCTTGAAGGTGGACATTTCCTACGGGTCTAGCCGTGTGAAAATCTTGATATTCCATTGGGATATGCTGAGTTTCCTCCGGACCTTTGCACCGTCCTCTTTGCGAATATTTACTGCGGCACATTTTTGTCCTCAGGCAGTCAGCTCGGGTCTCAAATAGTAAATTAGGGCACTGCCTTTTGGGTTATTGTACAGATTTTACTTTTTATTTTTTTCTTGCCGTAATTGCAAATCTCTATAGCCTTTATTTCCAACCTTTGCATCGAATTTACCGTCTCTGTTCCTCTGACTTTCTTTCGTGGCCTGCTGCTCTATTCTGCATGTGTCTGTGCTTTTATGGTGCACTTTAGCCTCCTATTCCGTTTTATTCATGTTTATTAGTCTCTCTTCGAACCTTATCTTCTCTTGCGTTTGTTTGACTTCAAAAAAAGTGGAACGCATGTGCCCCAGTTTGTGGTTTTTGGATGGGCTGCAGATGCCAAGTTGTCCACCGATTTTTGGTTAGCATCCAACCGCGACAATAGCTCTGATTTTCAGCATGAAATGGCATTCGAAAATGCTAGCATGGGCACCACTAATCCTTTCGAAATTCCTTTCGCCACCTGATATCTATTGTAGCCCCAAAGTTCTCTACGCTTCACTGTGGTTGCGTTCCACTTCCCTTTCATCTTCCGATTTTTTGGTACATTTTGGAGTCAGCATTTTCTTAGTTTATGTTTACAGCCAGGTATATATGGGGTGTTTTCTTCCTTGCGCCAAATTTTTCAGAATTGCCTTTGGTAGATAGCAGAATCATGACCCTCGAGCTCAATTTCTCGATGAGGCAGCCATTAGTTCTAGGACAAACCAAATGCTTAATTGAATAATCAACAAAATTATATTATTTAACATTTTAATTAATTACTTTACGGCACGCATATCGCTCTCTGGATTGTGGCTAGTGAGCTTGCAAGGAATATCGACTTGGGACGAATTCTGAGAATGGCACCGGTTTCTAGATATGCGACGTCAAACTTGAGATAAAAGTGCAATTTTCGTCGTTTTTATGGAAATGCTGTTTTATGTATTGAAACACAAAAGTAACTGGAATGCCAATGCATTTCGTCGGAAATTTTGAAAATTATCTCGCAACTGCTGTAGTCCTAAGAATTTTTCGACGTAGGTATACTTTACAAACTCAACAGCTATAATTCGTAGACGGAAATATGCTCTGCAATGTATTTGTTTAAAAACGTTAATCAGTGTAAGCGTATTATCTCTGCAATTACACATTCTGATTTTTCGCAGTAGTAATAACCGCCTCATCCTGTAATTTAAATGAAGGGTTATAATTGCTCTATCTGCCACAGGCAGTCTTTACAAATTTCACTATTGGTATGACTTGGTGTCGAATTCATACCACTTCATTGCTCGTTTCTTCATTAAACACCATCATCTCCTATTTTTCTGTGCTGCAGAAAAAAAAGCATTAGTAGCAGCACTTGTGAAATAAAGTTGAAGCTTAATGCGCTAGAAGCGTTCGTATGTTACACGACTTTCCTTTAAAAAGACGTAAGACAGGCTATAAAAAAGCTTCCCAATAATTACGCCACTTTCCACACGTCTGCGCCTATTAATATGTGTAATATGCGATTCATCGAGATATTCATAACGCAAGTTTTGGCTGAACAGAATGCTGCAAGATACCGATGTTGAAGTTAACGTCCCTCGTAATATGTTCGGGCTGTGAGAAAACTCCCTAATATATTGTTGTGACAAATTTACGTTTTCCTTAGTGATACGTTGCTCTGGTAAAAAGAAGAGAAACGAATGAAGCACTTCAGCAGCAGCGGCATTTCAACGCAAACACTAAGAGTCCAACAGTACAGAATGAATAGGAACGCAAAGTGTCCACTCGCATTCACCCGTGATTGTGTTGAGCCGGACGGTCTCGGCGTAGCTCGAGGAAAATCTCGAAGAAGGAACTTCTTCCGGAAATACAGACGCTCAAAGAACTCGTCGACTAGCTTGCCGGGGAATCGCCTTCTTCCGCACGTCGCATCTCTTCACCGGCGCGGTCTGATCCCCGTACTGATTACCGCACGGCGCTTTCATTGCCTTCGCTGGCGTTTCTGAAACCTTCTGAAGGAGTCGTGCTCCCATAGCATGAACAAAGCCTGGGAACCTTCTAGACACTTCTCGCGTTTTCGGCCGCGGCTCCGAAGACTCTTCGAGAAGGACGGTCACTCATCCGTTGGCTCACGCTCGTGCTGTCGCCCTCCTCCTCTCTTTCGGCTAGCCGTGCGTGGGGGTATGAGAGGGTGTTTCGGCGTGCGCCCTCTCTCTCTCCTCTCGGTAACCTTGCGCGTATCTTCTGGAAGCTTATAACCTCCGTTGATCGCGTTGGCTGTCTGTGGCCTATGCGCTCTTTCCCTCTGTCGAAGCTGCCGCGGGGGCGACGCGCTCTTTCCCTGGCTTGCGTGACACGCGGCGTGCGCTTTGATTTAGCGCACTTTTGTGACAACGACGCGACCACAATGGTATGACACTACTGAAGTGATGACGATGATAAAGGGACAGCACGATGACGACGTCATAATGGCACTGTTTGACGACGCTGGCGGGACGAGAATGGCACGACGAGGATCCGTTGACCAAGTCAGGATGACGACAATGCAACGAAAGCAGTGGAATCCCGACGACAGTGTTGCAACGTATGCACGACGAGGACAGAGTGATGACGATGGCATCACAATGGTATGATGAGCATGCAATCACGACAAGCGTATGATAACAATTGCGTGGCGACGACTGTATCACGAAGGGTGTATATCGACGACGGCATGACGAGAGTCGGATGATCGAGTAAGGGCGATGGAAGGAACATGGCGGTATCTCGACAGCGGTGTGACAACGAATGCATGACGACTGTACGACGACGATGCCGTGACGATGACGTCATGATGAGAATCGGATAACAAAGCTGGAATGATGGCGTTGCAACTACCACGAAGGCGCACGACCACGAGCAGGCACCTACAGGTTCGTGGTCGTGATGCCTTCGTGGTAGTTGATGGTAGCCTATAATAGCTAGGGCCACTATAGTGGCCCTAGCTATAGTGACCCTATACTCGAAAGCATACATAATTCTTATTATAATTGCGCGTCATATTGAAAGGCTTCTTTAGTTGTCTTTATTTTCCTAAATATATGGGCTACCCCAATCTTAGTCTGTGCTACGTGCCCATTCTAAGCGGATCCTCCAGAAAGGATATATACCACTTTGACACACGGGGTTTGAAATGCATAAATATATTTAAATGTATGTGCTTTAAACCTCCCATCATGACGGCGTCCTCGACAAGCATCAGATATCACCTTCGCCGACGCGACATTGTTGCGTACACGTCTCGCATTGCGCCTATACGCCTGATTTGGTGGTCGCATTGCGGCCTAGCTAGGGAACAGCGCACTCCACAAACATAAAAACTATGCATATATCCGACGAACACCTTGGGATCTATGCGAAAGGAAGCTTACCTGAAGCGGTTAATTAAAAGCTATAAGTTTGCCCATTTCATTTCTTCGTCTTCGACGTAAAAGAAACTGGTGCACGCGTATGTGCTGTCGTGAACCTGGGCGACGCAATGTGACCAAGGTGGTGATCGTGTCAAAGAGCCACTTGGCGTTGGAAAGACCGAACACGCCCGAGGAGCAGCATGATCGACAGAGACGCCGAGCCACCTCGCTCGACACGGTATCCCAGCAAGAAGCGGCTCAACTGCGTAGCGTGGTCGCCAAACGTTCGATCCGATCCCTGAGTAGCTTTTGCTTCTGGAAACTTGTGTTCGTTTGCTTGATTGTTGAACTTGTAGTAAACTGTGTAGCATAGAGTGTGTTTGTTCTTCGTGTGTTAGTACATATGTGATGTAAATATTTTTCGCTAGACGTTACATTATTTCTATGCAATAAAAAAACATATCCACGAAGTGAATGATCATCAGTGGGCTAAGCACCGGTGGATCATAGGGGTAACCGTGAATCCTCCGACGCCGGCAAGCGGACCCAGAGGCGGCGAGAACACGGGAAGCGGCGGCAAAACGCCAGAAGCGTTCTCTACCTGAGGTTGGTGGCGCCGATGCTCGGTTGAAGTGCGAGCTTCGCGAGCCCTCAGCTCCGGGTCCGCTTGCCGGCGTTGCCGTACTGCTGCAGCTGTGCGAGCCCTCATCTCCGGGTCCGCATGCCGGCGTCGCCGTGCTGCAGCAGCTTTGGGAGCTCTCGACTCCGCTTGCAGTTGAGCCGCCACTCTCTCCTTTTCATCCATAGCGGGCGCGCCGTTATCAGAAGCGACCGCTATCATCCATGGCTGAAGAGAGAAAGAGAGCGCGCGACGAGAACGAACGCCCTTGTGCACCGCAACGCCCCTAGCGGACTCCATGCAAACCAGAGCTACGGACGACGACGACGACGACGAGGGGGGTCAAGGATCGGCCCTAAGGTGCTTCGCCCCTAAAACGTTGTGGCTTTATGGTTAGAGCATCGGGCTGCTTTGCTGGGAAACCGGAGTTCGATCCTGCCATCGGGTACATATATTTTTCAAGTGAAACTTGTATTGCCTCACGAGTATAGTCTACTAGAATAATGTCCTAGTGGCGCGAGCAAGAGGTAGGGGCAATGGGACGGGTGAAGCAAACGCCAGTAGCCGCCGTCGTTGGCTCTGCTGCGCCTTTTTCTAGCTGCCGGTGCGCGGTCGAGCCGGCCGGGCCGGCTCAGAAGCGCGTCTGCGGTTGTTTGCTCCGTGTGTTTCCCGAGCAGTGTTACGTTCAACGCCGTCGTTCTTGTTAAAAACGGTGGAGGACTAAAAAAAAGACGTCTCCATGCATCTACTACGCACAGCACAGGAGGTTGGATGTCAAAAAGAAAGACGGGCTCCCATTGCTACGCTCCTGGCTGCTGCAGTGGTTATCCGGGCGCTCCGAAAGCGTCATTGTTTGCCGCACCAACGGAAGATGAACTTCGGAAGAAGTGGGAGCGCAATCTGCGTAGAGCATACAAGCCTCTCACTGAATCTTCAGCGGTATGTGAGCGCCACTTTGAGCTTCGATACATTTTGAGAGATTACGTTCACATCATCAACGGCACCGAAGTGCGACTTCCACGTGGGAAGCCGTCGCTGGCGCCTGGCGCGGTGCCTAGCCTTCTGCCCGAGTGTGCGTCCTACCTTTCTGTCGCACCTGTCAAAGAGAGGCCGGAAAGGAAGAGGTCAGTCGCAGCAAGTGCACCGGCGGTAGGCACGAAGCCACGCAAGATTGCACGGACCGCACGAAATGAAGAATGAGCGGCAGACAGTCAGCTCCGGCAACCGCTTCATGAAATCCAGGCCGAGAGTGCGGAAGATGAAAGTGAAAAGTTCGCGGAGAACGAACTGTTCGCAATTAGCTCGCTCCAAGCAGTGAACGTTCCCTCAAAGCTCTGGTGCCGCTTTAACTGCGGCAGCGACTCAAGCGTAGTTTTCGCGACAACGCCGGTACGAAAGCAAGAAAGGCTCGAGATTTTGCATGATAAAGTTGTGTATTTCAGTGGGCATGGAGTCGAAGTGTCTGCACAAGTGTATTTTAGAGGTGTGCTGTGCCAAGACACAGTTGTACGCTCCCTAGCCGCGGCGAACCATTTGCTACAAGAAGCTGACAGCAGCATAATCTGCCAAGGAATAATGCCTGAAAGGGAGTTTCATGACCTGTCACATATTTTGACCCTGAGGTTGCAGTCTGCTGCTGTGGTATTTGGTGGCTCTGTCTTCAGCACTAAGTGCAAGGGAAATGTTTCTCACAAGGTAATTTATCTCCTTTGGATCTTTATTGCTTCGCCACAATGGTGTACTACGATATCACATGTTATTATCACGTGTGTACTGTTTTTTCTTCTATTTACAGGTGCTATTTGTGTGGAATGCAAGGCAACACGAAAGCTGCTCTTGACGAGAAAGTTTCGTACTTCACGTGTGGGGGTACAGCTGTCTAGGAGTCGAGCCCTAGCTCAACGATTGAAGCTAGTAAAACGAAAGGCAGTGCGTCTCAGCAACCGCACCACAAGCTTGAAAAGCAAACTTTCAGCCATGGCGGCCAAGAACGCAAGTATTCGTCCAGATGAGTTTGCAGCAGAAATAGCAGGCCTCCCACGCAAACAGCGTGAGTCAGTTCAGCACATACTTAAAGCATCTTCACGCCAAAACACTAAAGGGATGAAATACTCGAATGAATGGGTGCTAGAATGCTTAATGATGAAGATGAAGAGCCCCAAGCTTTATGAACACCTCCGCAAGGAATCCACACTTACAATGCCATGCAAAACTATACTGCGAAAATACCTGAAGTCTTATAAGACGGGGTTTGGCTTCAGAGCAAAAGTTATCGATGTGCTGAGCAAAAAGACAACAGCAATGGACTTATTCCAACGTCATGGAGGTCTTATTGTTGGCGAGATGAAGTTGTCCGAGCACCTCTCCGTCACCACCGCTGGCCACATAGAAGGCTTTGTTGACCTGGGTACGTTTACATCAGAAGGTGACAAGCACACTGTCTGTGATCATGGTATGGTCATAATGTTCGTCCCATTTGTTGGCAAGTGGACGCATGTAATCGCAGTATTTGCCACGAAAGGAAACATTAAAGGAACCCTCTTAACGAAGATTATGCTGGAAGCAGGGATCTTGGTGGAAAAGGCCGGCCTAATGGTTGACTTTATCACTTCAGATGGAGCAACATGGAATCGAAAAATGTGGAACATACTTGGTGTAGGCGTATCTGCAACTAGCACACAGTGTAATTTTGGACATCCTGTAGATCCAGAGCGGCGACTGCATTTTTTATCCGATTTTTTCCATTTGATAAAGTGCTTGCGCAATGGGCTACTTGGATCTGGCTACCTGCTGCGAGATGGTCCTGTAAGTCTTTCCTGTGCACATAACCGCAACCGGTGCAACCGTATTCATGCTACACTTGGTAAACATGGTAATGCTATTTATCTTTATTACTACAGGTGACACTTCGACCAGTACGCTCAGGTATCTCCAAGGATGGCAACAACGTGGCACTGCAGGCCCTGCACGGCATAACATTAAGCCACACGAACCCCAATAGTTTTGAAGTTCAGAGAGTGTCACTAGCCTTCCAACTGTTCAGCGACAAAGTGACTCAAGGACTGCGGCTGCACAGGGCGGCAATTAAGGATACCTGAGGCGACATTTCTGCGACACTGCATTTCTTTGCGTGAGTAGCAGAACTCCTTTCTTAGCATACGTATTACAAACATAGTATGACTGTGACAGCAGCATGGATATGGGATTTGTTCAACATGTGCTCAATAACTCTTTCCTTTTTCAGGACAATTCGTGACCTCATCCAAGTGATGACTCCTCGATTTCCTGCTGAGGCTCTGCGCCAAAGATCTACATCCGTCGACAAGCTGCATTCTTTTTTGGAACTTCTAACAAGTTGGGAGCTCCATACCAAAGGAAAGCAGGGCTTATTAAGCCAGTCAACAGCTACAGGGCTGCGGGTGACATTGTTAAGTGTGCTGTCACTCTTGGACTACCTAACTGAAAGTGTAGGTTTCAAGTACCTCATGACTAGTCGGCTAAGCCAGGATCCTGTTGGGCACTTGTTTGGGATCGTGCGTCAGTCCTCCGGCTGCAATTCACACCCTACACCTCAGTAGTTTGTCGTTACTGTAAACTGCCTTTCTTTCAGTAACCTCGCTCATTCTGCCTCTAAGGAAAATTGGGAAACCAGTGTCATCAGTGCCTTGTTGGATGCAGATGCCAGCCAGCAAGCCTCTCCAAGTGGAAGGCAGGAACTCATCAACAAGTTCTTGGACGCTGGCAACATCGATGCTGCAGAAGCAGCGATCCTGAAAATACTGCCAGACCATTCTCCTTGCACTATAGCAACCAGTGACGGCCTCCTAATTTTCTATATCGCTGGTTATGTGGCGAGAAAGTGTATTTTAAAGACAGGCTGTGAAGCCTGCCTGAACTTACTACTGATCACAATAGAAGCAGCAGGAAATTTGAGGCTTGCAGAGTTTACTCACATGAAAGACAACGGTGGTTTGTTGTATCGTGCCTTCCCTCTGTACGAATTTGTGATCAACTTGGAGAAAGACTTCACAACTTGTTTCAGTCTTCTTGAGTTGCACGCAGGCAGTGTTTTAGATGTTTTGGGTGTTGTGAAAGCAAGGCGGCAGCATCAACTTGGCTGCCCTGATCACTGCGAATCCATGACAGCAGAACTCACTGCCGTCTACATCACAGCCAGACTACATTCCTTCACAAAGAGCGTGAATAAGTGTAATGAAAGAAGGCGCCAGGCATCAAAATATATTTAGCTGAGTCGATGTACCTAAAGCTTCATACTAAAAGGTTTATGTGTTTAACAGTAATAGTTACTTATACTATGATTAGATGCTCGGTGTCTAGGGACAGTGTACTTTAGGATTATTTTAAAGTTGTGCCATTTTCATTGTTAATAAAGAAAACGAAACACCAACCTGGCTTTTACTGAGTGTCACTCTGATGGTATGAGTGGAAGATGCGGCAGATTTCTTAGAAGCTAAAACACTGGGAACAAATTTGAGTGTGTATGTGCGCAATTGTATAGTTGAAAATAAATTCCTTGGTTGAATGTGCAAAATATCACGATCTCATTATTAGGCATGCAGTAAATAGGGTTGGGGGGGGGGGTGGAGGGCACAGTAATAATTTTGACCACCTGGGGTTTTATAACCGGCAACAATGCACGGACATTTTTTAATTAGGCCACCGTGAAAATGAGGCCGACGAGGCCGTTATTTAATCCTACGCCCTTCTTGCTTAGCTGTGCAACGCTGGAGTCGCTACGCACTTTCCTGTCGTGCTGTCGTTCGTGATTTAAATGGAGTAGTAAATATAGCTCCATAGAGACAAACCAGGCCCAGATATACTGCTTTCGAGCAGTAGATGAGCAAAAGAAGCTCGGTGAATTGCCAGCTTGCACTGGCGATACCACGAGCGCACATTTGCTTAGCGCAATGAAAGCGCCGGTTTGTGGCAGACTACGCCAGCAGACGACGTTCCCAATACTAAATAGTATCGATGTGTCCTTCAAGAACTTTCTTTGCGCCATACTTTGTTAAATACAACCCTTTTCTGTTTTAATAAAAGTATTACGTGCATAATAAAAGCTTAGAAACACGGACCGCCTCAAAAGCGGCGATTATGGCGGCAGCGAGTCTGCTAGAAAAGGTCGCAGTGGCGACACCTGGTGGCGTCAACGAAAAGAGGCACGCGCGCTCCTTCCCAGTCGCGTCACTAGGACATTATTCTAGTACACTATTGACCCTTTTCGCGGAGAAGTTTGCTCTAGAGGAACGAGATGGCGCTTTCGGCGGCTCGCCATACGTTGCCTCAGCAAATGTGCACCAATACGAAACCATTACCACTACTGCCTTGCTATTGTGCGATCAGCTGTCGGCAATGCAACAGGGTGTTCACTAATGCACTGCGCCCAATTCATGCTGCAAAATGTGTACCGATAAAGGGAGGACGTGTGCGGCAGTTCGCTGCAACAATAGTGATTCACATATTAAGGAACGGAATCAACCTGTGTCGCCGCTGCTACATAAGGACTGCCTGTGTTGCCGCCCTTCGCGATGCACGGCTTTCTTCGAGGATAAAAAAAGATAACTCATCCGCAGGAAGGACTTCAAATCCGGTACGTCGGCACTTAAGAGTGAGTACCGCTTGTTATAAAAGGAAGGAGCACCACTTGTTGGCATAGTAAGTTTCTCGCACGTTATTTACACACATCCACCCCTACTCGCACGCAAATTTACGCCCACCTTATCGCCAACATATCAATAATAAGTGAATGGGCGCATACTTGAATCAGTGTGGCGAAGCATCAGTGACGGCGAGTACACCGACAAGACACGAATGTTGGAAGCTGAACGTTTCGTGACGGTCCACAGAGTATAATCGAGGGACTAGCGATAATACGTCTTTTCTACACGCTATACCCCAAAGTACAGAACATTTACATTCCAAGCTTTGTGCGCAGCAAGCACAAATCTATCGCAGCAGAACACACCCGCGAGCAATTAGGCTGAAAATAAACAATCAGGTAGTGGCCGCACCGAGGAACCCAGGAACTTTACAAAGTCAGAAACATGACAAGCCGCTGCTTCAAAATATTTTCCAGATATAAGAACGAAGAGCACAGTTATCCCGATTTAATTCATAACAGGAGGATTTGCACAGTTTGGAATACATTTCTAGCCCCGCTTTTAGTACAAGCACCGTATACGCTGCTCGCGCCGTTTGGACAAGGCGTAATGAGCTCTGAAAGCACTTACATGTCCTCTAAAGCTGTGGTCAAAGCTTCCTGTCGTCCACGCAGTCACCGTCTACGATATGCGTCGAAACGGAGGTTTGCTGCACCGCACCGCCGTCACGCACTCGCATTGTAAATGCGGAGGCAACGGAGGTAGCTGAGGCAAGCAATGGACGCGTCACCACGTGATCAAACATGGCAGCGCCCACGGGAGCTCCGCGACAAGGGTCAATACTCACAAGTGTCGGTGCCGTTGTAGGTGCGACCGCAAAAAAAAAAAAAAAAGCCGTCTCGGGCAAATGAAGGAAAACGGTAGGAAAGGAGAATAGACTAATGGTGAAACACATGAGGCGCGCGCCCGTAGCACGTGACGAGAGCCGCCAATCAGGAGCGGGTGCCCGCAGGGGGAAGAGCAAGGGAAGGAAAGGGCCTCGCGCGCGTTGCGTCGGGTCTCGTTTTCAGTGCACGCTCGGCAAACGGATGGGAAGGCCCTGCGTTGTTTGGTCGGCGACGGAACAGGCTGCTTAATTTCGACTAGAAACGCCGTCAGCGTCGCCGGGAGCCGGCTCGCTTTCGCCGTGCGGGTCCTGCGTTCAAGGCAGCCCAAGCACAGGATCAGTTACAGCGGCAGACAGCGGATCCCACTTTAAAAGCCCGTCTTACTGAATCCCGGCGTCAACGAAGGGCAGCGAACCCCAAGGTCAGGGAAAACGACACCCAATTTTGAGGGCACGACCAGCTTCGCATTCCCCCCGTGTTCCCGGTACGGGAAGGGTGTTGAATTTTCTTATTTTTTTGTGTGTGTGAGCTATTCCGCACGACAGCCGCAGCACCCAGCCGCCATGGAAAGTGATGTCTGGGAGAGTTCACAAAGAAAGCTTCGCCTTAAAAATCTTAGCAATTAAAGTTGTGTCCCAAGCGGCTCCGCCCCATACCGCTTCTTCACCGAAGTACAAGAATAAATCAGTCGTCATGCCATCGCCTTTATACTATAGCCGTCACCATTGTCACCTTTCATGCTGCCATCACACATACGCTCGCGCGTCAAACACACTATTCTTGCCTTACATAAGCATTTTGTTTCCTCTGGTAGCGCTTCGGAATAACCCATACGATCATTGGTAAAAAGCTGCCTTGAACGTGTTTCGTGTAACATCCATTGCCTCTGTGCTCGGGATCTAAACAATGGTTGGAATCACTTAACCACGTATAATTTTTGTTATATGGCAGTCGTTCAAGATTCTTGCGAACGGACGGGCACATCCAGCCCAGTCTCCATAGTTCGCAGTAAAGAAACAAAAAAGGAATAAGAGGCATGGAGGAAGGCGCACAGGAAGTGGTGGTTTGATATTGCAGTATATTGGAGCAGCGGGCACCCGACATAGAAGTGTGCAAGTTTGGACACGTTTTATTTATACAAGAGTGATGACAGCTATTTACTGTCTGCGACTTTTCAATGAATGAACAACTTTACTTGTCAGGATTAAAACCCTGCAGGACCTGCACGGGTGGGAGGTGATAGAGGCATCTACTCGCACTTACTCGGGTCTGGATTTTCCTTACATGCAGATCATCATCATCAGCCTATATTTATGTCCACTGCAGGACGAAGGCCACTCAAGGCGACGACCAATCATAACCATTGTCTTTCGCTAGCTCTATTCCAACTTGCGCTTGCAAATTTCCCAACTTCATCACCCCACCTAGTTTTCTGCCATCTACGACTGCGCTTCCCTTCTCTTGGTATCCATTCTGTAACTCTAATGGTCCACCGGTGATGTATCCTGCGCATTACATGGCCTGCCCAGCTACATTTCCCCCCTATTAATGTCAGCTAGAATATCGGCTATCACCGTTTGTTCTCTGATCCACACTGCTCTCTTCCTGTCTCTTAAGGTTAGGTCTACCATTTTTCGTTCCATCGCTCTTTGTGTGGTTCTTAAGTGGTTCTCCAACTTCGTTGTTAACCTTCAAGTTTCTGCCTATGTTAGCACCAGTAGAATGCAATGATTGGACACTTTTCTTTTCAACGACAGTAGTAAACTCCCAGTCAGGATTTGGCAATGCCTGCCGTATGCACTCCAAGCCAATTTTATTCTTCTGTAAATTACTTTCTTATGATCAGGGTACCCTGTGAGTAATTGACCAAAATAAACGTACACCTTTACAGACTCTAGAGGCCGACTGGAGATCCTGAATTTTTGTTCCCTTGCCAGGTTATTTAACCTTATCTACGTCTTCTGCATAATAATATTCAACCTAACCCTCAAACTTTGTAGGTTAAGGTCCTCAATCATTTGTTTTAATTCGTCCCCTTTGCTGCTGAAAAGGACAATGTCATCTAGGACAATATGTCAGCAAACTGATGGTTTCTGAGATATTCGCCGTTGATCCTCCCTCCTAAGCCTTACCCGTCTAAGAGCTTGAATACTTCTAAGCATGTAGTGAAAAGCATTGGAGAGATTGTGTCTCCTTGCCTGACTCCTTTCTTGATAGGTAACTTCTTACTTTTCTTGTGGAGAACCAAGGTAGCCGTGGAATCCTGTAGATATTTGCCAAGATATTCACGTATGCCTCCTGTACTCCTTGATTTCGCAATGCCTCTATGACTGCTGGTATCTCTACTGAATCAAATGCCTTTTCATAATCTATGAAAGTCATATAGAGAGGTTGATTGTACTCAGCAGATTTCTCGATTACCTGATTGATGACATGGATATGATCCATTGTAGAATATCTCTTCCTGAAGCCAGCCTGTTCTCTTGGTTGGCTGAAGTCAAGTGTTGCCCTGATTCTATTGAAAATTATCTTGTTGAATATTTTATACAATACTGAAAACAAGCTAATGGGTCTAATTCTTCAATTCTTTAACGTCTCCCTTCTTATGGGTTAGTATAATGTTGGCGTTCTTTCAGCTCTCTGGTACACATGAAGTTTTGAGGCATTGCGTATAAAGGGCCGCAAGCTTTTCAAGCATGACATCTCCTCCATCTTTGATTAAATCTACTGTTATTCCATCTTCTCCAGCAGCTTTTCCCCTGGTCATGTCTTTCAAGGCCCTTCTAGCTTCATCGCTAGTTATAGAAGGAGCCTCTGTATCCGGTTCATCGAATATTAAACTACTATAGAGGGAATCGTATGCTCTACCCACCGCCCCACAGAAAACTAAATACTGAAGAGGCCACCGATCTGCGTAGGCTACAGACAGGCACCTTCGTCAGCTTACATAAACTACACAAGATACACCCCTCAGCCTTTAGAGACATGGGCCCATTGTGCGGGTCAACACCAACCCTGTACCACATAACATGGCAGTGTACATCACACAACATCGAACCTCACATACCAAATCCAAATAGAGATCAGTGGGATGCACTGCTGGCCAGCTCAGATCTAGAGGACCAGATCCTCCTGGTCAGAAGAGCTAACAGGCTTGCGGAAGCCAGCGGAGCCCTGAAATAGGGGCCCCGACCATAGATAAGCCTCGCATGAGGCCAGCTGAATAATTTATTTTACAATAAAGTTTATTCACTCACTCACTCACTCAATCACTTACTCACTCACTCACTCACTCACTCACTCACTCACTCACTCACTCACTATTTCGAATGAAAGTATCATGACTGTTTTGGACACTGTACAGGTCAGTATAGAATTCTTCCGCTGCTTTACTATGTCATCGAAATTGCGTATGATATTACCATGCTTATCTTTCAGTGCATACATCTTGCCTTGTCCTATGCCAAGCTTTCTTCTTACTGATTTAATGCTGCGTCCATATTTTACGGCTTCCGCAATCTTTCCCACGTTACAATTTCGAATATCCCTTACTATCTTCTTGTTGATCAGTTTTGACAGTTCAGCGAATTCTATCTGATCTTGGAGTTTAGCACTTTCATGTTTTGTCGTTTCTTTATTAGCTTAGCTCCTTTGTCACTTGGGAGAGCTTACCTACTGGTTGCCTTGGTACCTTACCTCCCACTTCAATTGCTGCTTGTGAGATCAGTCTAGTTACGCTTCCATTCATTACCTCTATGTTGTCTTCATCTTCCTGTTCTAAAGCTGCATATTTATTTGCGAGCACCAGCCTGCATTGGTCTGCTTTTACCCTTACGGCGTCAAGGTTGGCCTGTTTCTTCTTGACTAATTTTACTCTTGCTGTCTTCAATTTGAGAGAAATCCTAGACCTCACTAACCTATGGTCACTGCACTTTACCCTGTCTAACACTTCTACATCGTGCACTATGCTGGGATCGGCTGAGGGTATGAAATCTATTTCATTCCTTGTTTCTCCATTAGGGCTTTTCCAGGTCCACTTCCTGTCGCTGCGCTTCCTGAAGAATGTGTAGCGCCTCAGCATGCGGCGCACGTCAAGAAAGAAGAAGTTGGCATTCGAACGCGCGGCAGGTGCAGAGCGCGAATAAAAAATCAGTTCGAAAACTCAACGCTGTCAGGGCTGGATCTTTCTCGTGTTAGCTCCGACAGTTAACGGTGACCCGATAATGAACACGCAACCCCAACCATCCCGCATGGATCCCGCCGGCTCTTCCACCCAGCCTACCGGTCCTGACGCCCAAGAAGACGCCAGACCTAACAGTGCTGCGGTGGCTGCGATCCAACACGTCAACCTGCCACCATTTTGGCCAAACAACCCCTGCACATGGTTACTGCAGGTCGAGGCGTACTTCCGTCTACGGCAAATCACCAGCCAACAGATCAGGTACTGGCATCTGGTGTCCTCCTTACCTCCGGGCGTAGCCGAAGACTTCACAGATATTTTTGCTTCGCCGCACCCGAGCCATCCCTACGACACGTTGAAGGAAGCTATCATTTCCCGCAAGTCCGAGTCTGAACACAGCAGACTCCAACAGCTCATCACGGCCACAGAGCTCGGTGACCGTCGCCCATCCCAGCTCCTGCGACACATGCGCCAGCTCATTGGCGGGACCTCCGCCCCTCAAGAGGAGAAGCTTTTGCGTGAGTTGTTCCTTCAGCGCTTACCGCAGAGCATGGTCCCGGTCCTCGTCGCTGCAGGAGATGTCCCAGTAGACACGCTCGCTGAAATGGCTGATCGAGTGGCAGACTACTCGCGGGCACATAGCCTCAACGCCATGACCACGTCGCCACCGGCCACCGCTGCAGACCCCGCGCTCGCGAGCATCTACAACCGTTTGGACGCCATTGTCAGACGTCTCGATGACTGCGTACCTGCGCATCGCCGATCGGCATCCAGGTTCCAGTTCCACAGTCGCTTCTCGACGTCTCCACGCTCTCCGGGACTTCAGACAACCGACGCGCCACGGGACGACTCGTCCTCGACCATGTGCTGGTACCACCGCCGATTTGGGGCCTCTGCACGCAAGTGCACTCGCCCGTGCTCCTGGTCGGGAAATGCGACGACCAGCCACTGACGGCGGCGAGTGGTCCTGGTAGAACGTCATGCCGCCTTTTCTATGTTTCCGATAAGATCACTGGCGCTTGCTTCCTCGTCGACACAGGAGCCCAGGTTAGCGTCATACCGGCCTCCTGTGCAGATCGCCGTCGCAACGAACAGACCTGCCCACTCCAAGCGATCAACAACTCCGCCATTCCCACATACGGCCAACGCTCTCTTACACTTGACTTTGGACTACGCCGTACGTTCCGCTGGATTTTCATCCTCGCTGACGTCTCGCAAGCTGTTCTTGGAGCTGACTTCCTCAGTTTTTTCAACCTTGCTGTGGACATGCATGCTCATCGCCTCATCGATCTCAACACGCGCCTATCCAACAACGGTATACCCTGCACTTCCTCGTCAACGAGCCTTCGAGCTCTCACACCTGCTTCGCCGTATGCAAAAATTCTCGCTGACTTCCCCAACCTCACGAAGCCGCACACCAGAGAGTCACCGGTGAAGCATTCCGTCACTCACCACATTGTGACCACTGGACCTCCCGTTTTTACACGGCCTCGTCGACTTTCTGGAGAACGCCTCACCATCGCCCGCCGTGAGTTTGAGCACATGCTTGAACTTGGCATTGTGCGGCCTTCCTCCAGCAACTGGGCATCGCCACTCCACATGGTCCCGAAGAAAGATCCTGGCGACTGGAGACCTTGTGGGGATTACCGCGCTCTCAATGCCCACACCTTACCAGACCGCTACCCACTTCCTCACATACAGGATTTCACATCAAATTTGGCTGGGTGCACGATCTTCTCTAAGATTGACTTAGTGAAGGCTTACCATCAGATTCCTGTAGAGCCCGCTGACATTCCGAAGACGGCCATCATCACCCCATTTGGCTTGTTCGAATATGTAAGGATGCCTTTTGGACTGCGCAACGCAGCACAGACTTTTCAGCGCACTATCAACGAGGTCACGCGAGGTCTCGATTTCGTATTTGCCTACCTTGATGACCTCCTGGTAGCAAGCTCATCGGGCCCTGAGCATGAATACCACCTGCGCACCCTGTTTCACCGTCTGGATGATTACGGCCTCGTCATAAATCCCAATAAGTGCGTCTTCGGCGTCGCTACAATCGAGTTCTTAGGCCACCTTGTCACTCCACAGGGTATACAACCGCTCGCCAGCAAAGTGAAGGCTATCCAAGACTTTCCACCCCCGACATCAATGAAACGACTCCGAGAATTCCTGGGCCTACTAAACTTCCATCGCCGCTTTCTTCCTAAGTGTGCCACTTTCCTAAAGCCCTTAACCGACCTTTTAGCTATAAAAAAAGACCCGGCTGCGCCACTGGAATGGACCGACGACGCCGCATCTGCCTTCGCCACTGCCAAAAAGGCTCTGGCAGACGCCACCATGCTCATACATCCCGTTCCTGATGCCCCAATTCGTCTCATCACCGATGCATCGAGTGTAGCAGTTGGCGCTGTTCTCGAGCAGCACGCATCAGGTTGGCAGCCCCTTGGATTCTTCTCGCAAAAACTCAATCCACCGGAAGTAAAATACAGTACATTTGCCCGAGAACTCCTTGCTGTGTACCTCGCCATCAAGCATTTCCGCCATTTACTGGAGGGCCGGGACTTTTACGTCGTTACAGACCACAAGCCCCTGACGTTTGCCTTCCATCGCAATCACGGCAATTACACTGCAAGGGAGATCCGTCAACTATGCTTTATCTCCGAATTCACCGTGGATCTCAGACACGTACACGGGTCGGAAAATGCCGCCGCTGATGCACTCTCACGCATCGATGCCTTGTCGACCCAGCCACCACTAGACATGGAAGAGCTAGCAGCTGCCCAGAGCAACGATCCTGAGCTGCGTAGTCTTCGCTCTTCATCCACGTCTCTATCTTTCACGGAGTGCCTACTTCCATTTTCTACCTCATTAATAACGTGCGAAACGTCTACTGGTGTTCCTCGGCCCTTCGTGCCTAAAGCGTTTCGTCGTGCAATTTTTGATCAATTGCACAACATGAGCCATCCGGGTATTCGTGCGACCCAGAAGCTAGTCACATCTCGTTTCCTTTGGCCAAGTATCAATGCTGACGTCCGACGCTGGGCGCGAACCTGCCTTCAGTGCCAGCGTGTTAAAATTCACCGTCACACGGTCACTGCACCATCCCCCTTTCGGCCTCCCGACGCAAGGTTTTCCCACGTACATCTCGACATCGTCGGCCCTCTTCCACCATCACAAGGGGCCTGTTACCTACTGACATGTGTGGATCGCTTCACCAGATGGCCAGAAGCGTTTCCCGTTTCCGACATTACAGCACCGACAGTGGCAAAGGCTTTCACAAACGGCTGGGTTTCACGCTTTGGATGCCCTTCTGTCGTCACCACTGATCGCGGTCATCAATTTCAATCGGCCCTTTTCACCGCACTTGCCAATATCTTGGGCATTCGACACATCCACACGACTGCCTACCATCCTTCAGCCAATGGCATGGTCGAACGGCTTCATCGACAACTGAAAGCTGCCCTCACTGCTCACCAGCCAAGAGAACGTTGGCTTGATCACCTCCCCTTCGTACTTCTGGGCATCCGATCAGCATTGAAGACGGATCTCGGCTGCTCATCAGCTGAACTAGTCTATGGCGTGTCTCTGCGTCTTCCAGGTGAATTCTTTGAGCCGTCGTCGCCCCCTTCCACTCATGATGCCTCTACGTACATTCGAGAGCTGCGCACCACGTTTCACGACCTTGCTCCTGTAATTCCTGCCGACCGACACCCCCAGTCTGTCTTCGTCAGCCAGGATCTGCATGACTGCAGTCACGTTTTCGTTCGGCGTGACCAAATACGGCCACCACTCACACCGGCCTATGATGGCCCTTTTCGCGTCCTCCATCGTACACCTAAAACGTTCACGCTGGACATCAACGGCCGTGAAGACGTCGTGGCTGCCGATCGACTAAAACCTGCATACATTGCCGCTTACGCGTCCGCGGAGCTTCCATCTCAAGTCTGGACTCCCACATCCAAGCACGTTCACTGGGCGACTCCTATGGCTCACGCTCTACGGGGGGGAGCCCTGTAGCGCCTCAGCATGCGGCGCACGTCAAGAAAGAAGAAGTTGGCATTCGAACGCGCGGCAGGTGCAGAGCGCGAATAAAAAATCAGTTCGAAAACTCAACGCTGTCAGGGCTGGATCTTTCTCGTGTTAGCTCCGACAAATGTATTCATTATCCGGAGCCTATTCCTTTCCGCGAATTCTACCAACATCTCTAGCGTTCTTAGAATCGATGCCGTAGTGGCTAATTGCTTGCTCACCAGCCTGCTTTTTCCCAACTTTTGCATTGAAGTCGCTCATGACTACAGTAAACTGAGTTTACGCCTTTCTCATTGCTAATTCAACGTTTTCATAAGACTGTTCTATTTCTGACTGACTGGACGTTGGGGCGTAGGCTTGTGCTACCTTCATTCTATACCTCCGATTCAGTTTTATGACATCGACTGCTACCCGCATTAATGCTGTAGAATTCATCAATGTTGCCCGCTATGTCCTTATGAACTAGAAATCCTACCACGAATTGTCTCTCATCTGGAAGACGTCTGCAGCAGAGGACGTGGCCGTTAGTCAGCACTGTATAAGCCTCACCAGCTCTTCTAACCACACTAAGGCCAATAATATTCCAGGCAATGCCTTACAATCCCTCAAATAGCCCTGCTAAGCTAGCCTCACTCGAAAGGGTGCACGTGTTGAACGTTGCCAGGTTCAGTTTCCAGTGGCGGCCTGTCCGGACCCAGATATTCTTAGCACCCTCTGCCGCGTCCCAGGTTTGACCGCCGCCTTGGTCAGGTGCTCCGCAGCCGCTGGGCACTGATAGCCATGGGTTAATTGTTGGAGTCATGAGGGAGGTAGTACCTGCAGATACTTGCTTTAATTATCTTAGCCGCAGCGACACACTGGCTCCAGAGTTTTTGACAGACAAATCGGAAGGGAAAGAAAGTGTATCCTGCCGCCACAATTACACGCTCGCGCGCAGAAAAGCAGGTGAATTCGAAAGTTCATACCGACAGAGATACATTGCGAAAATAAAAAGCAAGTTGCCCTAACAAAAAAAGGAACACCCATGCCTGTAAAAGCGTACGCATTCGTCCGCACCTGTTCTGACGGCGGCGCAACTGTTCAGTACAGCCGTTGTACCGCAGGCACCTGCAATTACGTTGTGCTCGGCGGCTGCGCTTAAAGCCACGAAAAATGATCTGATGCGGGTGACGCACTGATGCCCATCAGAAAGCTACACTGTTTGCGCGCATAATTTACTTGCCCTGCGGACACGGAATTGCCAATTCTTCTATCATCGCATGTCAAAGTAAGGTTTTATGCTCAGGCATGGCAGATTATTTATTATTGCCTGCTCCGCCGACAAGGTGGCTCAGTGGCTATGGCGTTGTTCAGCACGACTTGACCTCGTGCTCAACGCGACCTCGATGAGCACGAGGTCGCGGATTAGATTCCTCGCCACGTTGGCCGCATTTAGATGAGCGGCGGCCATTGCAAAGACGCTTGTGTACTCTGCATCAGGTGCATCGTAAGGAACCCCAGATGAGTAAGAGTGACCCGATGCCCCAGACTACGACGTC
The DNA here is from genome assembly GCF_013339745.2 of Dermacentor silvarum. NCBI lineage: Eukaryota > Metazoa > Arthropoda > Arachnida > Ixodida > Ixodidae > Dermacentor > Dermacentor silvarum. The sequence goes on from NC_051161.1 coordinate 77,814,822, forward strand.
ACTCGTAGTTCATTGTGCTGCGTAGGGACATTAATACCCACAAATTCATTTTAATCTCGGTGCCCAATTCAGGAGCGCTACGGCTTGGAATAGAGGTTTGTCGGCATGAAGAAAGGTTAAATAAAAGCATGTTCTTGCGCAAATATAGGGTTTATAAAGCGCTTCACGTTCGTCTTATCCGTTGTACCTTGTGTTTCGTGCTTCACAGAGCTGTTTTCACAAACGTACTAATTAGTCTCCCTCAGAGATACACTCTTGTTACGTTTTAAAGCTGCACTGCGACATGACGGGCTGCGGTTCAATTTTGACCACTCGTGTTTCGGTAACGTGAACATAAATTAGCTATGCAAGAGTGTTTCTGGCGTTTCGACGTTCGTCGTAATGCTACTGCAGTATGCCGGATTTCATGATGCTGTCTCGTGCTTAACAGCGGAAATTTAAAGCTGCAGCACTACAGCAGCTGTCCACAAAACGTTATGCCAGCTTACACTTGACTTCTCAGGTATCCAAGCACGCATGTGCTGGGTTCACAGCACGTGCTAGTCAGTCTTAAAAATCAGTCGGTGTGTTTACCTTAGCCATCGAAACACCGACAATCCTACATTTTTTGCGATATTTTCTTCACTGTCGCGCGAATTGAATATTTTTTTGGAATTAATTCTGAAACCGAAATGACGTGATTGACTTGAGTAAAATACATGGTGCAATACAAACGCGGACAGAACGCATACCACAGGACTGGCGTCAATTTCTTACTGAGTTTATTCAGAACGAGAATTCGCTTTCTATGCACACCCCAGTGAAATGATGATGGCAACTATGCTTCTAAAAATTCCAATAACAAAGCAGCAATGCTTAGCGTTCAACTGCGCATGCTAATCAAAATCACGGATAGCGAGTTTCTGATCAATGAAGGATTAGGACGGTATGTTGACGCAAGCACCACCTCTTGGCTTGATGTAATATGCCTCTAAAGCCTCCCTCTCAGTCTTATCCTTACCCCTCCCGATAAACTCGGTTTCAGGAAACATGGGATAACACCAACATTCCCTGCAATGTGTTGCCATTAGGCTGCCACATCCACTCTTGATATGATTCTGCGCTGCCGCGCCTTATCATTAAAGCACTGATCGGTCCACCCGATGTACTCTTTTGCACAACGGTCCTTGACAACTATGAACAGGTGTTATCTTTGGGAAGTTTTTGTTTTAGATTTTATCTTTAGACAAACAATCATTATACATCCCCTGAACACATTATTGCGCTATTATTGATTAGAAATACAAAACCTACAAGTAAACTATTACCTAACCTGAAAGTCGCTTCAGACTTTATTACGGCCTTGTCGCAGATGATAAACACGACATGCGTCAGCACGCCCAAAACATGATGCAGAGAAGGTCACACGCATTCGTTTATTTCATTTCACTAACCACAAAACAGGATAACATACGCAATGGACTGGGCTTATGCTATCTTATCGATGCATAAATGCTAAAAACCCTACAAGCATATGAGTTGGCATGACGGCCGTTTTAGATAAGAGTGAGTGTGTCATCTGGATGAAAGTTTAAACGTTGTCAACGATTGTGTAGTAGGCTTCTCCGCAAACAATTGTTTAATCATGATATATAAGGTGATGTGAAAAATAATCCGGCAATGAAGAAGATCTCGCAAACGTGCTTAAACAGTTATTATAGAAAAAACAATAAAAACATAAGAAAGCATCATCACTGGAATCCGACAGAAACAAATGAACAATTGTAATAAACAAACTCAGAAAACGCACAAGTAACTATTTTCATTCAGACCAACGTAACGACCGGACCCGCACAAAAGCATCTATATGCTCTGGAATAAATATTGTATTCATATTATACTGTATTTGTTTGAATAGAATGCATTCATTATGTTCAAATAAATAAACAAACAAGGAATACCTACTTAATGACATCGATCGGCAAACCAGGGCACAGTGAAAATAGCGTTATCGGGACCCGTTCGCATCGCATCGTTCGCATACGGCAAGTAGGCTTCATTCACTGCAACACTGAACATGGGAAAGCCAGCTTACAAAGACCAAGCTTACACCGATCCCCTCAAAGTCGGCTTCATTTTTAAACAGAAATGCATTGCTGGAAAGGCGTTTTTAGGGGCAATATAAGTGGTCTTATATAAAATGTGAAGGCCCTAGCACCTTTTCTTATTATTTTAATAATTATTTGCTATTGCCCCGACGCGCGTGCGTGTCCAAAACGAATTAGCAGGCGAAGTCCCAATTCAACCTGCCTAGGATGCGAGCGCCATCTGGATATCATTTTCGCAAGTACCCGAACGCGCGGCTGTAGGTCTGGTAGAAATGCTGGAAAAGGGGTTTGGTGCTTAAGTTTTCTCGTAGCAGAATTAGGTTTTCTCGTACATTCAAATTACAATCCGACGCCTATTGGTAAACAATCCGACGGCGAATCCGACGCCGAATGGTAAAGTCGTACTTTACCATTTTTCTGATTTCACTCTGAGAAATTCAATTTTTGTTCATCAAAACCTTGCACCACCTAGAGGGCCTGCGCGGTCGGAGTGATTGGGGATGATTTTGTCCTCCACCCACCGACATCCCATGCTGACGCCGGATTTTGGGCGACACGGCGCCTTTAACGCTCACACGTTAAAAACCACTACCTACAAAAACTACAACCCTTCGCTTCCCCCAGTGCTCGGAAAGGAGTATTCCTTCGCCAAGTTAAAGGGTCCAGTGAAACTTTTAGCCAAATAATAAAGAAAGAAGGCCTCAGCGTCGCCCAAAAGCCAACAAACACCTTGAATAGCCCTCTCCCCGAACGAAAGACCTTCAACCAAGAAAGAAAGTCTCAAGGCGTCGTTTACAAGATTATCTGTGCCGTTTATTCAGCGGTTTACATTGGGAAAACAAAACATCTGAATAAAGAATCAGGCAAAAATATTGACGTCAGGACAGTCTCTCAAGTACGCAATGCCATCACCAAACATTAAAAGGATGCCGACCACAATATTACTTTCTATGAAATTCTGGGGTTTTACGTGCCAAAACCACGATCTGACTATGAGGCACGCCGTAGTGGGGGACTCCGGAAATTTGGACCACCTGGGGTTCTTTAACGTGCACCTAAATCTAAAACACCCGTGTACTTAGATTTAGGTGCACGTTAAAGAACCCTAGGTGGTACAAATTTCCGGAGTCCCCAACTACGGCGTGCCTCATAATCAGATAGTGGTTTTGGCACGTAAAGCCCCATAATTTCATTTTTTAATTTTCTATGAAAGTCAAATCCTACAGACAGATGAAAGCCCTCAAAAAAGGCTAGTACTATAGTCATGGTACATACAGAACACAACAAACCAAATAAACTGTTCAAAGGGAAACCTACTCACTATATTTGTCCATGGCCTGGCCATCGTGACCAAAGGTGAGAAAAAGACATCGCGGAACAATATAGTCTCAACATCGACACCATCGCAACTTTAATGTAGGTTCCTCTCTTTGGCCCCCTTCGTCATCACTCAAAGATCGCTTCCCCCCTCCCCCCGCCCCGTCCCCTAGGACACAAGAAAACAAGTTGCTACCTCTAGTGAACCTCTCTATCAGCCCAAATTTTATAGTAGAAAATAATTCTGCGTAATTTTGGGTAGATATGTGACTTTTACAAATCTTGTTGCGTATTTCAGAGACGGACACGATGGATGTTCATATACTAGGAGGTCTGAAGCTGGCCACCCTCATCTGCACTTGCCTGGCTGGAATAGAACTGAAGAACTCGGGGAGACCGCATTCGAGAAAACCAACCTTGTACAGCCTCTTCGACGTCACATATCTGGTAAGGGGGATTGAACGCGACCAAAACAGGGCGGGCGCGCAGTTGTATTGGGAAATCAGGCAGGTGACAAAAAACAATTGACCGCCTAGTTGTAGAGAGCCCACCTCGGCTGCAGGAGGTTGTGAGTTCGATTCCCACCGCCGCTGGGCAGCCACTGGTTCAAATGGGCACACGTCTATATACGGCCCGCCGCTCGGCTTTCTTCGGGGGTGATGCGCTTGGGAAACGAGCCTGCACCATAAATTCCTGTAAAAACCCTCGTGAGCACGAAAAAAAAAAGGAGGTGCGCATCCAAACCTTTGAAACCTCCTAAAAGTGCGTTTCTTTTTTTCTTTATTTATTCATTGCTGTCATGAGGACGTAGGGATGGTCGTCACTTGACACTGTGACTAAAGGGTCACTTCGAAAGTCGAGGCCATGCACCACACGTACAGCTTGGCAAAAACATTACCTCGCATAGCTGCGCCAAACTGAAAAAAAAGAAGAAAAAAAAAAAAGAACGAGAAAAACATTATGTCCCTGCGATTGGCAGTTTTCAGCACGCTGCCGAGGGCGCTGCCATGTTTTGTCACGTGGTGACACTTTTATTGCTTGCCTTAGCCATCCTCCATTGTCTCTGTTTACGATGGCTGCGCAAGACGCCGGTGCGGCGCAGCAAGCCCCTGTTTCGGCATCCGTCGTCGGCTATGACTGGGGGATTGGCACAACGTAGGGCTAAAGCTTCAAGTCACGTGTCAGTGTCAAGCAGCCATCCTTCTGAGCTCACTATGCCTTGTCCAAATGGTGCGATTGCCGCCGTATGATGCGCCTACTAGAAGACAAGGATTTTTAATTAATAATTATGGAGTTTTACGTGCCAAAACGACCATCTGATCATTAGGCATGCCGTAGTTGGTGACTCGGGATTAATTTGGACCACTGGGGTTCTTTAACGTGCACCTAAATCTAAGTACACGGGTGTTTTCTGCATTTCGCCCCCATCGAAATGCGGCCGCCGTGGCCGGGATTTGAGCCCGAGATCTCCTGTTAAGCAAAGATTTTTCAAGGCATAGTAGCGTTTACCTTACGCCCCTAAGTTAAACTGCGATTACTGTCCTTTCCTCTTCATTGTTTCTTTCTTTATTTGCCAATTGCATCGACGCCATATCTGGTCATGTTATTGGCTTAGTAACCTTTTCACCTGATTGCTTTTTTCTTTTTTTTTCTTTTTTTGCTGAACTGCTTGTAATGTGTCTCATTGCAGTGGATTTGTCTTTGTCATTTGCCGGGCAAAGCCAGATCTACATGGATGTTCTGAACTTTAATAACAGTGTTTAGAGCCTTAGTAGTGGCTTGTACAGAATGACGCAATATTGCTCGTCATTCATTCACGTTGCGGTGCATGAAAATTCCTTCGACTTTGGACATTCGAATGTTAACGATGTAAGCTAGCCATTGGCTGGCGCACTCACTCATGAGTACCCTGAATGTTAAAAGGTGAGCAAGTGAGTGTGCGTCTCAGTGAGGTTAACTGAGTGGATGTGAACGTTTGTGGATAGCCGAAAAAAACAACAACACTGGCGAGTTTCACCCGAAGAGCGAAGCATCGAAAGTGATAGCAAGCTTCAGCATCGTGCTGAAGAAACTCACACAATGCTATAAGAATACGTGGACATGACAAGTTCGTGCAACGTAGCACGCGAGGTAACTGCTGCGTCGCAGAAGAAACAGCAACCTTCTTCGAAACAGAAACTTCGAGGCGTTTCACAACGCTGACATGATGAGGAGCGGTGACATCGGTATTAGAGGCGTCGCTCATCGACGGGGCACCAGATGAGACCGATGGCAAAACCGTCATCCTTTGAAGCTTGAACTGTACTGACCGTTCCGCTAACACTCCTGTATGCATCACGGTGTGTAGTATGCTCACAGCTGCACAGCAGGAGCCCTAGTTCTTGTGCCGACAACGCCCATGCTGCTGCGAAAGGCAGAACGCTGCCCTGGCGGCACTGTCTAGCCGATTAAGTGGAGCGTTAGGCCAAGGTTGGGGCAAATGTCGTGCCAAGAAGAGAAAGAAAATTGTGGACATGCTTAGAATGCAGCCATACAGCGTCGGTTGAGATTAGCTCAGGCTAAAGTCGCAATGGACCCTGTGAACGAGATGAGGTGGTTACATAACGCAGAGCTGCGCAACTTAAAACCACAAAGGGTCAAAATAAGCTTCTGTGGTCGCCACACGGCCCAAACTTTAGCGAAAAATGTTGCATGTCTTGCTTACATAAAGACAGTCTATGTGCGGTGGCAACGGCCTCTCAGTCCTCAGCACGCTTTGTATAACGTAACGCTGGTGTTTGAAGGCAGAAGGTTGATCTTGTTAAGCGTCATTAAAAGGGACGTATTCTCGTAGGTGCAGGTACTTGATACGAGAGACACCAGTCTCAAGGCATTGCTAGCTTTATCGACATATTACAGCGAATCTGTATATGATTAGGATCCTGGGACATCTTCGTCTCCGTCGACAGAAAACTCAACCACAGCTAGGGAGCCTACATGCAAGCACAGCGCTTGCATGTAGGCTCCCTAATCACAGCGAAAGGCGCGCGCCGTTGGCATCCCTGCAGCACCACCAGATGACGCTCACATCCGCGCATCCGCGGCAGCGACGGTGCCAGCCTTGCGGGGGAAAGAAAAAAAAAAACCGGACCTACGCGTATAGCGTCCGCCGCAAGCGTTTCCTGCTAAAAATTACGGTTGCATAGGCAGCAGTTGCCGGGAGGCGCCAACTGTAGCATCTGAAGCAGGGAGTGACGTCCCACTGCACTTTCATGTGTAAAAGAACCCGCCTAACAATTGATTTCATTTCTGTTGTGATAGCGCTAAGGAAATGCCTCCCATAGTTAGGACTCCCGAAAAGTAGCGTGAACACGATGATCGGTGACGGGAACAGCAACGTCAATGTGCACAACGGCGTCGTGCTCAGGCTCGGCAGGACCCGGTTCAAGGCTACGTCACACTGGTCTATCGGATCAGGTGCTTCTACAGCTTCGCTGGCCAACTACCTTCACAGCGTCGATTGGAGCCCAATTTTTTTTACGAAATGAAATGAGGCTCCACTCCCGGTGCACGCCTTTAACTCCGGCGAACAATGCATGTGAATGGGATCCATCGCAACGGGGAGTTGCACGCTTCTGACGTCACCACGAAAAGGTCGCAGGACGGATAATCACGGTTTTTCCCCGTCATCGAGTGAATTACACGGTCGTAGTATACTGCACCAAACGATTCTCCTCACGTTCTTGAAAATTGGCGTTAAAATTGGTGACAAAATTGTGGAAAACATTGTCGTTGTTGTTGTCCAAATACGGTCATGCACTGATCACAGCACCAGCACGTTATAGAAATCTGTACTCAGCCGCGGGCCGCTAAATATCCGCTCTGAAGCCGTATGTGGCCCGTGCGTTCGTATGTTGTGCCGTCCTGTTTTAACGTATGCCTAAGAATCGGAATATGCAGGATAGGATGTTCAAGTCCTGCACTGCACAAGGCACGAACTGACGGGCGAGGTTATCACAACGTTAAGAATGGTCCCCGAGCAGTCAACAACACATTGAGTGATGTGGAGCTGCAATGCGTGCTCGAATAGATGCGCGCAGGGCAAGTAAGTAGTCCAATTGTTTACGCGAGGAATGTGGCAGCTTTTTATGCCTAAAACTAATGCCCCAGATAAAAGAAACAAAATACCGTAGCCACCTGCATCTTCTCGTGCTCATGACACAGAATTCCACTTTCTGTATTGCACCTGGCAGTCTGCGCATCTAACAAATGTTGACCTGAACATGTGGCTTTGCTACGTGACTCGGTTTAAATTCATTCGTTGGTTCTTCTTCTTCATCTTTCTGAGGTTTTACGTGCCAAAACCAGTTCTGACTATGAGGCACGCCGTAGTGGAGGGCTCCGGATTAATTTGGACCACCTGGGGTTCTTTAACGTGCACTACAACGCAAGCACACGGGCGTTTTTGCATTTCGCCTGCATCGAAATGCGGCCGCCGTGGCCGAGATTCAATCCCGCGATCTCGTGCTCAGCAGCGCAACGCCTAGCTGACTGAGCCACCCCGGCGGGTTGGTTGGTGGTTCAAAGGAGAGTGGTTTTGCGATAGTTAACCTTTTTTGCTATGCGAATGCCCAACTATTTCGGCTTCTGGATTTTGGGGTTACATGAAACCACTCTCGGTTCAAGCATTTATTTATTTATTTATTTATTTATTTATTTATTTATTTATTTATTTATTATTTATTTATTTATTTATTTATTTATTTATTTTATGCGGCATTGAATGCAGTGGCTATAAATATACCGCAGGCTTCTCCACTTCCTTAACTTGATGCAAAAATAAAAGGATGACGTCAGGCGAAGTGAATTCTTGTAACTGTTAATCAGCTGGCTACCACACGGAAGATAGCTATTTGAAGCAACAATAATAGAACGCGAAGCAAGACTACATCACATTTCGTTCAGTCTGACACAGGGACTGAAGGAAGCAGTCTTGTTGCGTGCACAGTCACGCAACAAAGGACGGAAAAAGAAGTTCAGAACTTTTTTTGCGATCCCACACAAAGAAGTTGAAAGAACACTTGACATAACGAAAGCGAAACACACACAAACCCAGCATCGCACTTCTAATGTCTCCAGAAAAAGAGCAATTTGCAACCTACAATAAGAGGAAAAGAGATAATAAAGAATTGAACAATAAATAAATAAATAAATAAATAAATAAATAAATAAATAAATAAATAAATAAATAAATAAATAAATAAATAAATAAATAGACGAAACCTCACTGGATATATAAATAATTCTACACTACATCGCATTATTTTAGGCTCGCTACTAAAGACTTCAGACCAGTCTATTTATCCGACTTGGTATTGCTTGGTTCAAAACTATTTTTGTTTTTCTGCATTACAACGGCCACTGTCTTATTGGTCGATCGTTGTTCGCAATACATTTCTCTTTGACTGGTATCAAGGACAACTAATAGGGAGTATTCTACGTTTTCTTATATGTGACGATATTCTCAACAACCCAAAGAACGCGAGGTATACCGTAAATTAGACTGCTATCATATTTCACTTCTAATAAGCAAAGAATCAAGGAGCCAATATTTCAGCTATTGTCGATTTGCGTTGGAGTACGAAAGCGTGCATCATCGTCTACCAAGTGTTTTATTTTTGTCTGTGGCAGATAGCAGTTGTCAGTTGTCTGTGGCAGATAGCACAATTCTAATCATTGATCTGGATTACTAAAAGATGTGCACATTGGTAGCTAGAAAAATCGAAATTGCATAATTTAATAATTACTAAAATATTACTAATAATCCTTCTCACCAATCATAGTTGAGAGCACATATTAGAATTCACGCATTGAAGCGAGTGAGTTCTCAAGGCACATGCGCTAGTTTGAAAACGAGTGCGAGTACTAGTTTGAACTAGAGTAAACGCTTGTGCCAGACTGAAGCTTGGCGCAGATGTTCACGCTTCTTCCAGTCATGTTTTAATGAAAATGCTTTAGCATGCATTTTAAGATACATATAACTGGAATACCAATACATTTACTCACATCCTTTACGAACGCGTGCCTCAGAACTTGGGTCATCCTCAGAATTGATTTCAATTGGATATGCCACGCAAACTGACTGCCGTCTATTCGTAAGTAAAATATACTTTAATATATTCATGGTGAAATGTGTAGCGCGCACAATAGACAAGTACGCTGTGAATGTGGACAGACGAGCGCTTACTGGCAACTGTTTATTTTTGGAAAGAGACAGAGCATAAATGCACCAGCGATCTGCACTGAGCATGTGCAAAGCGAGTCATCAGATAAACAGATTACAAAGTGTCCAATCCGTATTCACATGCACATGCTCAGTGCAGTTGGCTGGTGCATTTAGATTCTGTCTCTTTCCAAAAATAAACAGTTGTCAGTAAGCGCTCGTCTGTCCACATTAACTGTGTCCTTGTCTATTGTGCGCGCTGCAAATTTCACCATTAGTACGTGCCAACTCGCCAAACTATCAGTTCTGCTACTCCTCTTATGTAATTAGTCTAAAGCATTTTAGTGAAATTTTGTGATTTACTATGTTATCAATTTTGATTTCTAGCGCACAGTAATGTCCGCCTCCTCTTGCAATTTAAATCGAGTAGTATAATTGTTATAAATTCCATGGTGGTGAATAAAATTCTGTTAACATTGAAAAAAAGAAAGACAAGATCATTCGCAAAAGTGCCACAGAAGCCTGACACGTTATCCGTGCGAATACGTAAACTATTTTCAATTACCACTGAACTTCGAGGGACAGTACTCCAAAAATTAAGATAGATGATGACTCTGCTTGCACATTCAATAGTATGTATATGCACTCTCTTATAAAGATAGTAATAAAGATGGCATACAGTCTACGATTCTCGCAGAAGTGCATACAGTCCCCTTTACTTCATGTACCGATTTATCAACACTTATCTACTGTGGCGGTAATAGGTAAGGCTGTTGCTACAAGTCGAGACTTGTGGGGTCTGCAATTGTAAAAGACAAACTCTCGAGTAATGCGCGCAATGAGCGGTCACCTCGTGTGAGCATGTCTGTTCTCCAGGCACGGTTTACATGGTGGGCCACATAATCACAGGCTACGAAACCACTGTCACGCTTACGCAAAAAGCCACCCGAGCGCCGTCTACATTATGTAGACTGCAGTTACTATTGCGACGCAGCACCGTTACATTGCGCTTTTCTCTTAAATAGACAGTGCTTGCTGTAAGTGGGGTTCAATTGATCGTGTTGGGTTGTGACCGCACGTAAAGCTATAGCTCTAGTTGAAATATGCTGATCCTTGAATTTCTAAAGAATGATGTACTTGCCCAGACTTAAGGTTTATTTTTCCCTGTTATTGCCTTGGAAGGCACCTGGCCCATTTCGTGGAGCCACGAAAAGCTATTCGCGACGCCAGGCAGTTTTCGAGCGCACTCAGGATACGTGAAATGCTCCAGCACGCGCACAATAGCTTCTTTTTGCATTTTGAAGATATGTAAACAAAAGACACCTCACTTTTTTACTCCTGTCCAGTGCATCAGGACATGCGGGACAATATTTATAAAACTCTAAGGTCATGTCCGCCATGAAATAGAACCGACATAATAGAGGCATAACTTCAGTTGTACTAATGAGAGGGAGAACTAGCAATAAGTTAAAGAGCTATGACATATTTCACGCAAGAATCCTCGTAAGAGCCATTGCCCATCATAGAACTGCATTCAAGTGGCGCTCCAGGGGGCCGAAATCACTAAGCTTTTCGTCTGTAAATAATTTTCAGAGTGGTGCGCCGCCTTTGCTTTGTCCCAATTAACGAATGGCCGACACTTTCTCTAACGAAAATGTTTAGCTTCAGTGCAGAGAGAGAGAGAGAGTGAAAGAGAGTAAACTTTACAGGAGTGCTCGGCGCGGCCCTCTCGCGGCTCTCACTGTGCATGCAATCGGACGTAGGTGTGTGCCTGCTGATTGCCGCGTAAGGACTCATGCCCCGGAGTCCACAATGCGGCATATACGATGGGAGCTGGTGCGCTCCACTCAGAATGCAATGTGTGGCCCAGGAAATTTTGGCCCTGAAAACATTTCTCCATGCCATTTGCGAGTCCTTCAGAACTATGACTCACTCCGAATGAATGAATGAATGAATGAATAAATGAATGAATGAATGAATGAATGAATGATTGAATGAATGAATGAATGAATGAAAAACTTTATTTTCACAAAGGAGGTTTCCCGGCGTAGGTGGAGCCCTCAGTCCAGGGCCCCTGTGGCCTTTGCCATCTTGCGAGCTCTGTCGATCAGCATGAGCTGTTCTTCAGGCTTCGAGCAGGATAGCGCAGCCTCCCACTGCTCCGGAGTTCGTGTTTTGTGTACTAGCGTTACTTTTGGTTTTTGGAAAGCCCATGTAACGTGGTAAAGCGTCGTGTGTTCCCCGCATAGCGGGCATTTATTGTCATAAGTTGCCGGATAGATTTTGCTGAGTAAATTCAGATTGGGGTATGTATTAGACTGCAGTTGTCTCCAGGCAACCGACTGCTCTCTACTCCGAGTGCAGTCTCGTCGTGATGGCTAACGCTATCGCTAGTTCCTCTGCCTCCGCAGCGCTCGCTCTGGAAACCGACGACGCATTTATTTCGGTCCTGTGAATGTCGACTACGCTGGTGAGGAATGCGGTGCTTCTTCCGGTGTTGGCCGAGTCTACGTGCAAAAAATTGGGGAGGTTCTCATATATACTTCCTTGCGAGCGCCTGTGCTCGGGCTTGTCGCCGTCCGATGTGGAAGTTCGGGTGCATGTTTCTGGGAACCGGTGAGGCGTGCATAGTTTCCTGCATTCGTGTGGGGATTTTTGTCAGTGCGCTGGTTCCGTACCGAATATGCAAGACATTTCAAGACGCAGCATCCCACTATTGTGCGTTGTAGTCTTTCCTTCATGGCTTACCAGGTTGGCCCATTTGATTTCCCCTGCGTTGTTGTACACCCCTATCTCATCGAGGCGAAAAGTAACCGTTCCGGGTGAAAGTCCGAGCGATAGCTTATACGCCTTGCGTGTCAGCCGGTCGAGTACCTCCACTTCCGCATTACTGAAATTTAAATATGGTGCTGAGTACGCAATGCGGCTCACAATCTGAGCCTGCACTTGTCGGACTAGGTCCTGTTCCTTGACTCCCCTCTTCCTGCTGGTAATTCGTTGCATCATGCGTAAGATCTGCGTGGCCGTGGATTGTATCTTTTGTATGGCGTATCCTCCGCCCCTGTGTTTTTGTAAGTGTAAGCCGAGGATACGAAATCTGTCGACCTTGGGTATTTCTATAGGACCTATTCGCTGGTAGAGGGTTGGTGTCTAGGTTGTTGACCGTCTTCGTGGGCGCTTCTCGATTATGAGGAGCTCCAACCTCTCCGGCACGCATTGCAGTCTGCATGTCTCCTCATATCTTGCTACGATGTCTACTGCCTCCTGTAATGCCTCCTGTGATCCCCGTATTTTCTCGAGTTCGGCTGGGAGTTTCATCATGGCCACGTTGGAAATTGTCGGCGACAGCACTGCTCCTTGTGGCGTTCCTTTATTCGGTGTGTCTACTCGCTGCGACCTCACATTTCCCAGCCCTATTTTGGTTGTACGATCTGTTAGAAAAGCCATCACGTAGCTTTAAGTGCGTCGGCCGCTATTCGTGTCGCTGAGATTAGCTAGTATGGCTTCGTGCCCCACGTTGTCAAGGGTCCCCTTTAGGTCTAGTGCGAAAATGGCTTTCGGGCAGCACGGCGTTGCTGCATTCATTGCTTTCTCTTTTAGCTGCAGAAGCACGTTTTGCGCTGACAAGTTGGGCCGGAAACAAGACATCGTGTTCGGCATCAGTTGAGGTTCTCCGAGATGCGTCTGTAGCCTGTCTAAGATCACGCGTTCCATCCGTTTACCGAGGCAAGACGTGAGCGAAATGGGTGTTAGATTCTCCAGGCAGGGCGTTTTTTGCGGCTTTGGTATCAGCGTGATCTCCGCATGCTTGAATTCCTGGAGTAAGGTCCCCTTATGTACAGTTAACGAGTTCCAGTATTGCCTACACGGTTGCATCGTCCAGGTTAGCTTCAGTAGATCTTTAAGGTGGGAACCTTGAGGTGGCTCGTTGCAATGGCTCATACCTGAAAAAAGAGGCGAGTAGTCTAGCGATACGAAAAATTGGTCATCCCTTCCACTCCGTCAAGATGGTTAACCAGCGAAGCTGAAACGTGCGGCCCCGGTGTTTATCACTGGGTTAATCCCCAGGGTTCATTAACGCATTTCTCAATTACCAGGTTGCACACCCGTTCTGCTGCCATGGAAAGAACGACGTCACTGACGGTTTGCCCGTAGTCTGCCATTGTCGCTTGCGTTCGATGTCTCGAATTTGATCGGCAGCGTGGTTAGCAGCCTTCGCCCGCCCATCGCCGCTTGCGATTCTTCGAAATTAAATTGCTTCCAAATTAAATCTGTCCGTTACGTAGGACAATCAATGGCTCATACCCCTTTGAGCAATGGCTCATACCCCCGTGAACGCGGCTTCCTCATTACGACGACAGAAGAGAAGTGAAATTCTACGCTGGAATGATGAGTGGTACCACAGCCAGCTGTGGAAGAAGACGACGACGACGAACGCGGAAGCAGTGGCATGAGCGCGTGCTGAGCACTGGCGCCAGCAAAACACAAGGGGCGCCAACGAGCCATTTAACCGCAACCCTGGGGGCCTTTAAGGTAATAAAGTGAAGTGAAGTGAAGCTGCGGTAGAGAAGACGATGCTCGAGCCAACGTTGGTGATGGTAGGTTTCTGTAAACAGGCGATTTCACCCAGCCATACACGATTTCCCCTATACATATAAAGCTTCGGTTTAAAAAGTAGACAAAACAAAAATATCATCACCAGCAATGGCTCATAGCCGAAAAAAATTATGCAAAATAATCATCATCAGGAATGGCTCATTCCAACGTTCTCATACCCCAAAAGCAAGCAAAGATATAATGGCTGAATATTGATGAAGAAACGAAAGAAAGAACGAAGGAAAGAAAGAAAGAACGAAATAAAGAAACAAAGAACCTTTAGGGAGTGCATTAGGTGCTCGCATGTGTCTTTGAGGAGGTCGACCTACAGCGCCATACGTTTACTTCACACTGCGGCTCGTATGTCTTGCAAGAAGTCTGGCCCCTCCGATCGTATAACTTATTGCATTACCACGCATGCAGCAGGCTTTCGCCTTTACGTGTTACAGAAGCCTAACATGCTACCGAAATTTTTGGTGAAACGGACTCGTCATCAGCGCAACATTGTTATTTTCGCGGCAACCGCAGCTCACGTATTGTTCCGAATGAACCATTTCAGTAGAACATACATGGCACAATGCCAGTATTTAAAGCTGTTAAAGGTTAGAGGAGTGTTGGGGGGGGGGGGGTGCATAAATCCCTGCATCAAATATTTCCACGCATCAACGAGTGGAAAAAACGAATTATTTCGCTAAAACGATCCCTAGACGGCGTGTTAGCACTTGCAGTGTATAACTAATATTGCACTGGGGCCTTGTGAGGAGTCTTTTAAGGGACTGCGACACAGATTGAGCGGTCGTGTTTACTCGCTGTAAGGTGGTATGTCTGAGATTTATGCAACTTCATAACAGCTCCTACATTAGATTATTCAGTATGTTAAGTGTAAAAATACTTTTCCACGCAGCAGCAGCAACATACGTCGGAGGTCTTTGGCAGCCAAACTTGCGGTCCCGTGATTGGTTGGCCGCAAAGTTCGCGTATCTTTCGTCATATTCGACCGAAAAAAGGGAGAAAAAAACGCATGCACCAATTTGGTAGCCTTTTGATTGTAACGCAAGCTAAATTGTTAGCATCAATGTGTAAAGGTCTAAGCCAGGACAGGAGGCAGTGACGAGAGCGCAATACCAATTCGGCAAGAATTAGCTTCCTTGGTGGGCTGGTCTTTGTGCTGTCTGCTTTAACGC